>NC_050592.1:13996582-14300510 GCF_013368585.1 Megalops cyprinoides
GTCCTTCCTACACCCCCCCCCCCTTTCTTTTACTCATTTCTACCGCAGGAACTCTTTGTCCGCCTGGTTCCCTACCACTGCTTGGGGTCTCTGTGGTCCCAGCGAGACAAGAAGGGCCGAGAGGGGGTGTGTTCGTCGGTCCGGGCCACAGTCCGGCAGTTTAACCGCCTGGCCAATGCTGTCACGGCCTCCTGCCTGTGGAACACCAGCCTGCGGCCCCAGCAGAGGGCCCGGCTCCTGGAGAAGTGGATCAGCGTTGCAGAGGTGAGGGGGAGACCTCTGTGGTCACGCTGGCCTATGACAATATCCATGTATCAGCCACAGGTTGTTGCCCTGTTTCACACCATACCTCCATGGTAATACATTTTATATTTTGGGTCCATATTTGCATTGGATCCTTTTTTCGAGACATCCACTTATCTATATCTCTCTGAAAAACTTTTGTCACCTCTGCCTCACAGAGATCATTGTGCATGTTCATATTCATGCTGCAGATCCTCTCAAAAAGATTTGTACGTGTTCATAACACTCAATCGCAGGGTTTGGCATAAGAAAATGCATAGGGATAGTATGTGACTGACTGATGTGGACTTAAAACACCTGTGTACCTCACATATTGTTAGTGAGAGCCTGACAGCAATGTTGATCATTTGGCAGGAGTGCCGTGCCAGGAAGAACTTCTCTTCACTGTATGCCATTGTGTCTGCCCTGCAAAGCAACCCCCTTCACCGCCTGAGGAGGACTTGGGCTGAGACAGACAGGTCAGTGAATGAAGGCGCTCATTGAAAAATGTGAAAAGCGCTCACAGGCAGTTACTTTGCACATACACATGGCAGGATTACACAGTAAAATGGAAATTCTTTGAAAACTTCCACCCACATGATCAAAGAAATATAAAAAAAAAATGAATGGTATGTGAAACTGTTATCAAAAAGCTTACGTCAAATGCTTATTTTAATGTCCTTGTCATTTTGCCTTCTTGAATTTTAATTGAGTGTTTATTTTACAGTAATAAGAGGTGCATTAAAGTGAATCATAGTTTCATTCATTGAAAGCTTTGACAAAGAAATGATCAAGGAATTACATCCTGAGAAAACAATGATACTTGAAAAAAAATTTGAGAAAATGTTCACATTTAAGTCTTTTAATTATAGTTGTTTATAATAATAATGTTTTGTATTTGATAAGCATTTTTCCTATGCTCAAAGTACTGCACAGCATACAGTTATTGCTATCCCTAGGCAGTGCTCAACCGAACAGTATTACAGAGCAGGAAATATTTCCCATTTTGATTGATGGACTTAATCCGTTGGAAATTGTGGTCGCTGAAATGAAACGTTGGCTGTGCTCTCTGTCTCGACACTGACAGGGAGGCAGTGAGGAGGTATGAAGAGCTGTCAGAAATTTTCTCTGAGAAGGACAACTACTCTCAGAGCCGGGAGCTGCTCAAAGAGGTGAGACCCAATGAAGATAATGATAATGGAGGAAAATACCGCTCAATCCGTGCTTTTCTGCTTTGCAGGTTTAAATATTAGGTAGAAAACAAATGTGAAATGTTAAAATCAAACCATTTAATCCAACAAATGATTATAGACTGTATTTTTCCAAAACATGTAAGGTGTTCTTCACTTCTGTCACATTGGGGGTGAAACATGTCTATGCTTATGCCTCAGAGAATATGATTTTGGGGATAATCTATACCCCAAAGATGTATTTCAGTTTGAGTCAAATAAGAGCTTAATTAAATCCAAATGAGGAGGCAAACATTGCTTTCAATAGCTGACAGTTTGCTGTAATAAAGAGACCTGTAATAAAGGTGCTTTTTGTGTGAATCAATTTATGCGCAGAAAATTCTGTGGTATTTTCATCCTAAAATTTACATATGTTTGTCCTACACGTCATTTGTTCAATGTGAAAACATGCTGGCCTGCATAGTCTATTTTTACCTTTCAGGAGGGCACATCAAAATTTGCAAACATGGACACTAAAGTAAACCACAGAAGGCCAACTGGGGTAAGATAATGAATTTTAAGATGAGGTTAAATTGTTTAAGTTGTTTAAAACTGTTTATTTTGATCAGGAAATTAACAATAATGACGAGATTTGCTTATTTTGTGTTGTTTGACACCTTGACGATTGTGTTTCATGATGATTATTCTCTGGTTCTGTTTAAGTCCGTCGCCCAGGGTACTGTCCCCTACTTGGGCATCTTTCTCACTGACCTTACCATGCTGGACACAGCAGTCAAAGACAGACTGGAGGTAAGCCACTTCATCTGTCTGCAGGAACTGTCGTTTAGTCACAGCAGTAAGTGGTAATGTTGAAATAAATTGCATTAACGTGAACCAAACTCCATTTCAGAATGGCTACATCAACTTTGACAAACGAAGACGAGTAAGTATCATGATCATTACCAAAAAAAAAAATGCAGCCTAGTTTTACAGGTCAGATATTTTACTGGGGCTCTGAGAGTTGTTAAGGTTAATACTAAGAGCAGAGACAGAAAGAGAAGCTTTAGTGTAAATGTACTGTTGTTACCATCATTTGTGCACTGTATATTGTATTAAGTACTGTCTCAGGGACCTGTTTTAGCTAGCTGGTCAGTCTACATTCTCACTGTGGGAGGAATGGACAGTGTGTACATTAAAGCAGAAGTCCAGCTTAAATATACTTCTGTGTTCGGTAGATCAATAGGTGTGTTGCACAGTCGAGATAAAGCTGACATACAGGGCTAACACTGGAAAAAGTCAACTATCGATTTACTTTAGTTTGCAGTCAAGCAGCATGTATACTGTGTTATGCTCTTTTTTCGCACTTCAGCGTTAAGTTACTGGAGTGTGAGTGTCTCCAGTGTACATTGTGTTGCATTCACTTTTTTGTTCTATTTATTGATATGTCAGGGACAATGCATAATGTTAAACTATGCTTTAGATTCACTGTACCAGTGCAGCTTACAGTTCCTCAGTGTTAACATACAATGCTGTAAGGTAGTAAAATGTGTTCATTAATTCTGTGTCTCCTTTTCAGGAATTTGAGGTTTTAGCTCAAATAAAACTCCTACAGTCCTCATGTAAAAATTGCTCGTTCAAATCTGATGAAGCTTTTCTACAATGGTACCATAGTGTACCAACTTTGACTGAGGCAGAGAGGTAAGTGTTACCACTACAGTATACAGTTATTTAAGTGTACTTACTAATTTAATAAATAAAGCAGCAAAAGTAAAGAGTAATTCAGATGTATTTTTGTCATGTAGATGTTTCAATCAATCTATCTAATATATTAAAAATGCACATTTGCCACTCTTCATAAATCACATTCCTGAAATATTAATATATTTTTATATTGTGCATGTTAGTTACAGACTGTCCAATCAGATTGAAGCACTGACTGAACCAAGCCCTGGCCGTGGCCTGAACCCTACAGTAGTCGTCACACACTGCCCAGAGTAAGTCTCTGTATTTACCTTCTACTCATGTAGGTGCACTGATCAAAGCACAGGTGATGTAGACAGGGTTAAATCATTGTAAATGTTGCAGAGTTCACCTAACTACACTGCTCACAGATAGTTTCCATGTAAAGAATCATGTCTTGGAATACCGTTGAAAAATTACACAAAAAGCCAACCACTCTACTGACCTGAAAAACTAAAGAAAAATTTAATCTGAAATCTGAAATTTCTTGTCAAATTTTGTTCACAGCTATGCTAAAATAATTTGATCGTCTGATTTTCTACAAATCTGATCTCTGAAATGCTCCTGTGATTATTCATTATCTCTGGTTGTTATTGTTTCTGCAGTTATTTTGATAGATGTAATTTCATTGTAAGTATAATTTCACTGTCTCTACTTCTCAGCCTTCCCCTCTCAGAGGCCAGTCCAGCCGAGACTGAAGGGGTTTTTGACCTCCCTTCTCCTGTCAATCATCTACTCTCTAGACTTGCCAAGGTAATAACAGAGCTACATCATTGCTACATTGCTACAAAGCTACATTGTTTTTTTTATGTGGTATTTGTACACTAAACGTCTTTGCTGAGGGCAGTACAATGTTATCGGTTTAAAAATGAATGTGAAGTTGAGTTTTGTCAGTCTCATGGTGTCAGTGTCAAGTGGTAAAAGTGTCATCATAGCAATCAGGATTATTATCATTACTCTTATTTCAGCACATGAAATCACCCTCAGTTTCCTGTCTGGACGTTGATTCCTCTCCTTCATCCACCGATCACACCCCCTCCGCATTGACCCCATCCACCAACGTCATCAAATCACATCGACGTTCTGTCTCCTGCGGCAGTACTCCCACCAATAACAGCCAAGGGGCTGGGCCAGATATGCGAATCATCAGGATACGGATGGATATACAGGACGGAAATTTGTATCGCAGCATACTGGTACTGACCCACATTGATCATATTCTTTGGCTGAAGCTGAATCAGAAACATTGAAATATAAGAATGGACTGTTCAGCCATCCATTAGAAATTATCCCAAAGAGACACATGAAACTAATGTTTTGTCTGGAAATATCAAATTATTTGACAAGCATTACAATGTCCATCAAAGTTGTCATAACATCGTAACACTTTGACTTGGTAACATGCCCACTTGCTATTTGTCCTATAAATGTCAAGCTGTGGAAGTCAATACAGTGCTCATGTTGTGTTATGTCTCATCAGGTGACAAGCAATGACAAGACCCCGTCAGTAATTAGTGCCGCTTTAGAGAAGCACAATCAAGACCCTAAAGAAGCCCCTAGATATGAGCTGATCCAGCTGCTGCCTGATGGAAAAGGTTGGGATGCTCCCATTATGTTTGGCACTAATACTAGTGTCTTCTTTGTTAATTTTATCCAGGGGTTCACAACCTTGGACCAGAAAGACTACTGGGCACAAATTCAATTTGTAAAAAAATTGAGATTAGATATTTTAATATGTAGACCTAATGCTAGTGGTTATAGATAATTAGTCATTTGAAGTCATTTGAACACTTCTTAAGACTGATCATAAATAAAGTTAACAATAATCAGCATATTACTGTGTACTGCAGCATTGCACAAAGCATAGACCATTGTGTCCTTAGTGAGCACTATCCATTTTATTGTAAGCTAGATTCACTCACAGCTCGCTGGCAGCATTTCTTAGCAGGTGCTGTAAATCCACTAATATTTATACCATGTGGATGGGCTGTTATATTGACCTATCCATATTAAAAGATATGTGGATATGAGTAGCACTTCCTACTACATTGTTATTTAATAGTTTATGGAGTAAATCACTTAATTTTGGGCCAGCTATGTTTTTAGATACTTACTACAATTGGATGAACCATCTTTTGTCTAACTTTTAAGACTGGGGAGTTATGTATGTGTGCATCACTAACTGTTAAAGAATACTTGAAAACTTGAAAGAACAACTTCTGCAGCTGGACACCACATTTTCATACATATGACCTAAGACGTTGTGGAGAATATAACATAGACAGTTGAAGTACAGAATGATTTTGCCCCTTTGATTAATGTGTTGTGTTGTAAATGCAGTGTCACCTCACAAGGTTTCTTATGAGCATGGGTTAATTTTTCATGATTCATCTCTTTGCATCTACCAGAGCTGACAATACCTGCCAAAGGAAACGTCTTCTATGCTATGACCTCATCCAGTGTGGACTTCCTGTTGAGACGGAAAGGAGTAACCACACCACTAACTCCTCACTCGCTCGGTGGTGAGACCAGTGCCACCTTCCCACGAATCAAAGAGAAAGGACGAAGGCTGGTCAGGACCCTTTTTTGACACCACCTCCCTTTTCAAATCCGGAAGCACACTCCAAGTCTTGAGTCAAATTGGACTTGCGGCAGAACTTTACATAAGCCATGTCCTGTTGTCCCATTCATATTCACTGATTGTAGCTACTTTTGGGAGCTGTAGATAGGGTTTTTTTTTTTTGCTTTGGCTGGGGCAACTGTCCATCAGAACTAGTCCCCCTAAGATTCCTTTTTCAGCTCAACACTTCTTGTTTGTGAATTGCCGTAATTAATATCATCAATATCAATATCAATATTTCTCAAAGACAATGATGTTTTCATAATATGCATTCCTCACTGTAAAGGCAGAGGCAATAGTGACCCTAGTGGCCCATCTGAGAATGTAACCAGTGTAGCAAAGAAACCCCTCTCCTGTCTTCTTGTGGGCTGATTTATTTCTTTCACCGGCCTAAATCCAGGTGGGGATACATGTAAAAATTTGACACACCTCTATAAATATGCTTCACACATTGATGCATTGATGCACACTGTCCTGAGGGATCCAGATTCTCTCTAAGAGGGACTTTAATATAAGCTGTGAGCTTGTCACGTTTAACTGATGAATTAGATCAGTACAGGCGAAAGCCCCTGACTCATGGCCAAAGGATTAGGGGCTCAAATCTCAGGGTGGACACCAGCATTGTGCCCTTAAGAAAGGTACTGCAGAAATTGCCGTAAATGTACAATTTTGTAAGCGCTGGACACAGGTTTGAACTCAGCGTAAAGAGAAGAATGGCTTTAATTCCGTGTGGCCTGGAGCCACAACCTCAGCACACCAAGTAATCGCACGGCTGCTGACTCCTCGTCCTGCAGCGGCAGCAGAGGCAGTTTTTAAAGGCTTCTTTCTTGTTTGAGAGAAACAGAAACGCCATCGCTGGCTGGGTGGGATCTCTCATGAGTGGGTGAATCAGAGTCTGAGGACTGTGGGAGGGGTGGGGAATGATGCAAAACTGACATGCAGCTGAGTAAGACTTGCATAGTGACATTCAGCGATTGAGGAAATACTTCATTGTGGTGATAAACTCACCAAACTTATTCCAAGGACTAAGACAAGCATTTTATTTTTATAACACTGCAATACAGTATGACTGTTTGTGTAATATTTATAGCTCTATATTATTAGTGCAGATTACTTTCAAAATCTGTTTACATTTCTTAATAGCTGTCTGTTCATGTGTCAGAAATGTATATCAAACTGTGAGCGTGATACTGCCAATGTGAACACATGCTACACTACCAGGGTTTTACCTGAGCCGCAGTGATTGGTCAGTTGAGGTCCAGGTGGGTTAACAATGTACGGCATTCTACTACAATGTAAAAAGAACATCCACTGTATGAACAGAATTTATAAATGTGTCACCTTAGACAACATTGTCATGAGGATGATGTTGAACAGATATAGATGCAGGCCAAACAGGTTAACCTAAGTGTATTTGTGGTCCGCATATACCAACTATTCAGATGAATACATTGTCTGTATTACTAAACCAGAGATGAATACATTTATGCAAAAGCTTCACTGAATTTCACATCTTCACAGTACAGTATAACATATAGTCATAAAATCAGATTAAAAATATTTGCATCTATATTTACGCATGGGTGTAGCATCTTACACATAATAGCTGTACTACTTGTACATTATATCCAGTAGGTCAGAGCGTGTAGGCTTTCCTTCAAATAGGCTGTGGCATGACTGAATCAGCCTGAAAAATAACCAAAACCCAGCAGGTCCTATAAAGAAACACTAATTCAACTCATTTCAGTTGTGGGTTAGAAGGAGAGAGATTTAGATCTAGGCTTTTTAAAATGTATTCAGATTGGATCCGTTATGTGGCAGTATCATACCAGAATAAAGCAGATGAGCTCTTGTGAACCTTGAATCCACTAACAGTTGTGCTGGTGAAGTTTCTACATTTCCTGAATCTGAGGCATGAGGTTAGAAGGATAGGTGATAGGAGTGGTCATCTGGTTGGTTCTGAAATTTGATATATTCCAGGCATGTCAATCAGCTGTTTCAAGTGCCTTGTTCTCAGGTGGGCTTACCTCATTGTGAGTGCTTTGAAACATACAGATTGTTTAAGTTGCACACTTTGAAAACTTTGAATTTTGTTATTGTGTGTGTGTGTGTGTGTGTGTGTGTGTGTGTGTGTGTGTGTGCATGTGGATGTGTGTCATAACTTTTATTATGGCCATTTCTGCATTTTGTCTTCGGATTACTTTGTCATCCAATAAATTAAGTTTTCATACTTTTGCTTAAGGTTTTGTGAAATCATTTTAGGGAGCAAGAGCAATCATTTTATAGAGTAGAAAGTAGATTACATGAATTATAGCTATAATAAAGATATAGTAAAGACTTTTGTGCAGAAGGTTGCTGTATGAACAGAATTTGGGATGCTGTGTTCAGGTGATAATAACCATGTTAACTGATACACATTAGGATTAGAATACTGTCATATTCTTATATAATACTCACTTATTTATTTAAATAGATGATGTCAGGGAAGCAGATAGCGAGGAAATGTGAATTTATATTTAAATCCACATCCAATATAATACATAAAATTTGGGAGTTCGCATGCTGAGTACTTCTGTAAATGTCTGTAGAATTGTCTTATTTTTTATAAAAAGAAACACTCTGCTCTCCCTCTGACTCATACAGTGCTTGTTTTAAAATGGCAGAAAACACAGGACAATTTCCTACATTTAAATAATTACAAAGTATTTTCTTTAATTACTTTCAATAGAACCAAGTGGCATGAAAATACAGAGTATTATCAGGTTATCATTCTAACCTAATTTTTTAACCACACAGAATATTGCCACAATGTAACAACTTGGTGCTGTCACCCAACCACAACTTTCCTGCAATTTTACCATTTCTATACACCAAATCTTATGCAAAACTCACACCTGATCAAATTACTTTTCTTAAGTGACAGAGACACAAGCACTCACCCAAAATGCTAACTTCCCTGACAAGAGAAGCAACTAGGAAGGAGGTAGATGGTAAATCCATCTAATCCATTCAAGTTAACAAGGTAAATTCAACTAATCTTTTCTTTAAATTATTACAATCTAATAACTGTAATATCATATATGGCCAGAGCCAAATATGCCACAGTAATACGTCACAATATCATGCATGTCCAGATGCACATATCCAAGGATGTCACAATGCTGTCACAATATTTTATTGGCAACAGCCAAACCAAAACCTTACAGCAACATTTTAACAACATAGTTTCTTTTGCTGGTGTGTTGCTAGCGGTTTCCGCCAGCTAAATTGATACTGGAATAACAACTCTGTTACTACTGTTAGGAGGTGTGACAGAGTGCTGTCACTACTGTTGAGTATGCACTTCCCAAAGGGGAGGGCAGTGTGACAGAGTGCTGTACCCCGTAGACCTGGGTTCAAGGCCGGGTGGGGTGACTGCTCTCACCCTTCGCTACAGGAGGACATTGGTGAGCTGTAGTATTCTGAAGCAATGTTTTGATAGTATGAAGCCAATATGCCAGATGAAATGGGTCTGAGTTAACAAGCAGAATAAATACTACCGGTGCTGACCATGACAATATAAAGGAAGTTTGCAATAGCAGTGATGGCTGGGCAATGGGCAATTTCTAATGAAATATTTAAATGAATTGAAAATTCAGGGCCATATTTCACTATTCTGTCAACTCATTCTTTTGTTATAAATTGCAAATATACTGTAAAGATAGGCTGAATTCATACGACGTCCCTTAAGACCTCCACTGTCTCATTTGTCTTCAAAGGTCAAAGAATAATATTGGCAGTTTTTGACAAATTAACACTGTTTTGTAATTAACGGTTAACAATTTTTTATTAATATTTGATAACTCCAGTGTATTAATATTATGAATATTCAACAAATACATATCCATAGAACAGCATAGGTCATACACTCCTTTTGGATACAAAATAATATTTAATTTAATTCAACAGAAAAATCCTCTTGGAATTTGGAACCAAACCTACAATTATGCTTTGCGAATTAAGTAGATGGGGCTGAAGAGGAGGAGGAAGAATAGCTCTGTACTCCAGGAAGGGAGAAAGGGCAAGGTAGACATAAGGAGACTCAGCTTTGGAGTGAGTTGTGGGGTGAATCCTCCTATTTCAATGGAGGCCCTTTCCCTCCCAACACTAGTCCAGTCTACAGACAGACCACCACATGCCCAACAGTGAGAGGAGCTCAAAACAGACTGTCCCTGAGAATGGATGTCCATTATCATGTCTGGCGAGGAAGGAAACGAGGAAGAGCAGAGGGGCAGAGGGACAAGCCTCGTTATATTTGAAGCAACTTCTTCCACATAGCTGGGAATCAAACCTGTTGTGACATAGCACCATGGGTTAGTCGCAGAACTTAAATGTGCGTGCGTGTGGGTGCATGTCATCTTTCATTGTCAGGGATGCAACTCAAATCCTTTGAGATATTCAAGATTACTCCCAATGACAGCGAGGATGAGGGCAGAATATTTATTTAATGAAAACTCATGAATTTACTCGGCCAAGTTATTAAGAGCTCAAGAGTAATAAGGATGGCAGAGCTGTTAACCCCAGGCGTGTGACGTGTTTAGTACTCCTAATTTTCTCTCTGAGGTGAATAAAGTGAATAGCTTGTCCATTTTGAAATGCCTCAAATCTGATGAAGGTCTCAATTTAGACTTCTCCTCAACAGCCTCATAACTCTGACAGCTCCAGTCAGCCTAGTCAAAACAGCAGGAGGGCTGTCTCTTCAGTTATTACAGGTAGGTTGAGTCCACTCCTTTGCCTCAAAAGTAGATTTTGTCCCTTGACGTGTGTGTGTGTGTGTGTGTGTGTGTGCATGTTGAGATGAGACTGAGAAATGGGACAGACATTTGTGGAATCCTGTAGCAGATACTAATCTAAACAATGAATTGTGAACACTGTGATTAGTACAATATAATCTCAACCAGGCCACCAAAGGGAGTGCTACTTGCAGAACACAGTATTTATAATTAAGAGTTCCGTTATGAAATTCACAAATGGTGAAAGCAGTTCATGTCAGTCCATTTGGATAAATTTGAAATGTAAATGTGTTTAATTCATTGCTTTGATGCACAGAAATTAGACAACATTCCTTTAATAGTCTGCATTAATGACAGCTTTGTGGTGGTCCAGTTTTCTGGTTTTAATTTCACAACTACCCATAATTATGCGTTAAGTTTGCTATTTTCAAGATTTCCGGCCAGATGTGGTTTCTTAGCTACAGCCCTCTGAGATTGCATCTGGTCTTTTCTTCAGTCCAATTGATTTAATCAACTGTACTAACTGCTGAGCAAGTCTGTGTGGGTCCTTAATACTTGATGATATCTGTCATTTGCAGTATTGTCTTTGCACACCCCCTGTGTCACAGCAGTTTTGAAACTGAAATATTCTATGACTCACTGAATATAGATGACTCTACAGTCATTTCTGAAACATTTGGGCTATTTACTCTCTAAGAACATACAACAGGAAATGTTGATGCAGGTCAATCATCTGTATTCATTCTATAAATATATTATTTGATTCAGTTCTTACCAATCTGATTTGGGCACTTGAAAAATGTAAGGAAGTAAATGAAACAACAAGGTTCTATGTTCTTTTATTTATAAAATAACAAAATAGATTTCATTTATTTTACTCGCTGCAATGAAAGCTACATGTCTTCACATGTTAAGTTGCACCATCATGACACACCACTGTTTTTGTTCTCATCTGACTCTCCTTTACATAAAAGGCCCAGGACCAGCAACCTACTTACACACATAGATTACTGAATGCTCTCTCTTCTTTAGTATATAGCACAGAGAAAGCCAGCCATTTCATGATGGCAAACAAAACGAATGGAGTTAAAAGTGCTTTCAACAAACTACTGCAATGTTATTGTCCATGATCTGTCTTGTTTTCCTAAACTATGCCAGCTTGATGCTTCTCCCTCTCACTTCTTACTGCAGAACGTTTAATTTTTGTCTGGGGGAACGTGGCGTCAGCACTCTCACAGCTATAGCAGCGACACAAAGAATTAACCGCTGGTAATTACATTAAAAGCAAAACAGCATCACTGCAGCAGAAAACGAGACTGTCGAAACATTTGAAGAAGTTCATACAAATAAAATCATCTTGACCTAGTACCTCACAGCAGAACTTGTTCAGACGGGAATAATTTTGCTACTATGATTTCCCCAAGCACACCTTGCCTTGCCATGCCTCCCAGGAGCTACCTCTCCGGAGCTAACGCGTGCCATTAGTGCATAAAGTTGACCTCCCCTTTCAACAACCAACAAGCAAATACGAATGGATACAACTGGTTACTACGGGAATAATGTCTAATCTAATGTCTAGAATGACTCACTCACTCGCTGTGGAGGAGAAAGCCACAAACTGAGAGCACTAAGCTAGATGCACAAAGTGAGTTTAAGATCATGAAGAGTTACTAAAGATTTACCACGCTCGATTAACGCTTTCTGTGAGTGATTTAAAATGTGTATTGTACTTTGCTAATCTAGCCTCTTTACCTGCACTGCTGCAACAATGTTCTGCTGAGTAAATCAATGATTTAAACCCCATTTTATTTAATCATTTTGTAAACAGCGGCAAAATTCCACTTATTCCCTTAGATTTTCCTACCAGTTCCACAACTTTAAAAGCATGGATCTGCATAGGACAACTCATCCAGTCCTACCCATGTTGATATAGTTAAATATATATATTAAATATATATATTTAAAAATCAATGATTCAGCCCTCGCTCAGTTACAGGGGTAAGACTCCTGCACGGCATTCCTGTAGGCCTTCCACACCGTGGCGTCCCTCCGGCACACTGTGCCACCCCCCCTCTTCTCCTCCGCCTCGTTCCTGTTGATGTCACCCACGCAAACCCAGCCCCCCTCCCCGTCCGCTGCCCCGGGATCCGCGCTGACCGCCCACTTGGAGTGGTCTAGGGTGGAGCTGAACATGACCTGCTCCCCGAGGGAGATGGTCTCCACGTTCAGGACCTTCCAGCCCTGGGAGCAGTCCGAGGGCAGGACCCCTTCTGTCCGGCGCCAAAACTGGACCAGCAGGTCTGACTGGAGAGCTGGCGCTACCCAAGAGTGGTACAGATCTAGGGGATGGGGGAGAGACATGAGGCTCATTTTAATACAAGGCAAAGAAAAAGGCACCTAAAAGATACTGCATTACAACTGTGTATTCATTTTCAAAGCAATGGATAATGTACCACTGAAAGTAATACTGCATAATTTCAATACTTCTTACATTACCAAAGGTTATGAAAGTCACAGTTTTTACCTGGTCATGCAAACCTATGCTAAACATCTTTACCACTTGCTCCTATGATGTAGGAGCAAGTGGTAAGATGTCTTTGATTACTATCAGTCTGGAAGCTAAAAGGCCCAGTAGAATATGTTAAAGATAAGAACTAGGGTAATTTCAGTAATTATTCATTTGATGGATGTTTTTTTTTTTGAAATTGTTACAGCACTACAGTTACAACATACTACTGACTCCATTTTTATTTAACATCAGTCACAGTTTCATTTTAAGGATAGGTAGTTTTCCCTGAGGTGGGGCTTCTTCCTTCACAGCTTGTTAACTCTTTGAGTTAACTTTAGCAGGTCCTCTATTAATTTTCAGATAATACAGTTTTTGTCACATGCAGAGGTCTCACCGTTTGCAAAAGATGCACTTTTGGCAAAGCTGATGAAGTTGGTTCCACCCAAAGAAGAGAGGGAGATGCTGCGATTGGACGGGTAAGAGGACAGGAGGGCGGAGTGCGAGAGACTGGCATTCCCCTGCTCACGTTTGCTCCTCCCACACACCTCAGCCAAGGCTGGCAGGGCAGAGGCCAGGGATTCAGGGACGCTGCAATCGTAGATGAGCGGCTCGTTGATCTGCAGCTGCTCACCTGTACAGCATGTCATGAAAACAGCATGAATATACAAGTACAACACAACAAAACACTTCCTGGAGATGTGTGACACAAAGGGATTCCGCACTGCTGTCCTGGGACCACAAATCATTGTACCAGCTGTTTTTTTTTTCCCCATAAAAGTGTTTCTCTTTCTCTTAAAAATAGTAACTAGGAGATAAAATAAGTGCCCTTGTTCTGTCCTTCTGCAGTTTCTCCTGTGGGACAACTAATCTCTTTGCTTATGTCTGCTCTACTTCTCATCCTTACAATCTGGTGTATTTTTACCACAAAAGGTACACTTGCCTTGCCAAGCAAAGAACTGAATTCTCATGGGATGCCTCTAATCAACTTTAGGTCTCTGTATAGAGTTGACAAGTATATATTTCATCCAAATAAAAAGAAACTACTCCTGTCAGGTAATGTGTTTGATCAGAGCTGCGGATTCAATAGAAACAGCTCTGAAAACAAGCAGACAAGAAAACTGTAATATGATCTGTTTGCTAAATTTGAGTATGAGAGTGAATTGTTACCGCGCAGAGATTCTAAATGTGTTTTCTCCAGTAGTAGTTACATTACAGGCTTGAATTAAGAGCATTCTCTTTCTTAAAGCAAGGAAAGATCCTCAACAGCTGCATTCAGGGATTGCTGCCATATGCAGTATTTTCATCTGTCAAAGCCGAAATAAATGAGCTCCATATTTTGGCACCCGGCTCACTCTTTCATTGCATCAGACAGAGTTTAGGAATGTACTTGTAATAAAACAAGAGTGTTTCATTAACAGCTCAATTAGGCACTGTAATTAAGATCCCAGGAAAAAAATAAGAAGGCAGTGCAAGTTTGAGAACAAGATTGACATAGCCCACTTAATTATCACAATTAACACATTGTACCATCAACTGCATCACACATTTCATACACCACACAAACTAAAGCACCTACACAGCCTACACAATTTTATCACTATGGTTACAGTGCCAGCAGCAAGGGTTACTTTCAGTTACTATGGTGACGGTGCCAGTTGGAGGGGTTATTTTCACAGTTACTATGGTGACAGTTCCAGGTGCAAGCGTTACTTTCACAGTCAGTGGTGTCAGCTGCAAATGTTACTTTTAGAATTACCATAGTGACAGTGACAGTTAACGTGTTAACAGTTAATACCACAGTTAATGTGATAACAGGACCAATGGCAAGTGGTACTTTTATAGTTCCAGAGATTGCAATGTCAACTGCAAGGGGTTACTTTCATTGCATTACATTCATTTAGCAAACGCTCTTATCCAGAGCAACTTCCAGCACAAAAGAACAGAACTGTATCCATTCAAGTTGAATGAACAACAGTGTCAGACCAAGCTAACACAGCTACTGTGTTGACAGTACGAGCTGCTTTGTACATTGCCATAGCCCTTTCTCTGAAAGATCCACTGGGTTTCCCTCAGAATTTCTGAAAGTAGTCAAGTTACTCCCCTCCTCACCTCACTTCACTGGCTTCCTGTTATCGCTCGCATCAAGTTCAAAACCTTGAGTGCTGGCATACAGGACAGTGAATGGGACAGCCCCCTCATACCTATGTTCGGTCTTGAAACCCTGTGTTCTACCAAGATCACTACACTCTGCAAGCATGAGGCAAGTGACTGTCCTGTCCCAACAGGGTTTCTCCTCTCAAACATGATCCCTGTCTATAATGGTCCCCCAGTGGTGGAATGAAGTCCCCACGGGGGTCAGGACAGCAGAATCACTGGCCATTTTTGAATGCAGACTCACCTCTTCAGACTGCATCTCGGTTGTACCTCAATGCCCGCCCCCTAACACCTGCTACTTGTAGTACTTGCGTGCAGTATTTTGTTTAACCTTGTATTTAACCTAGTATTGCAATGTGTTTTGTATTCTGTGATCTACTGACTAATATATGGTAGTATACTTGGCTTCCCTTGTCTTGTCAGGTTACACAAGTTAACTTAGGGTAGGGCTTGAATAATGTTATGCTCATACTCACTGGTCTGGGAGTGTTGTTAGCCTGGCCTGACACTGTTGCTCATTCAACTTGAATGGATACACTCAGGTTCTACTGCACTGGAAATCACTCTGGATAACAACATCTAATAAATGAATGTAATGTAAAAAGTCTCAGAAAAAAAGTTTAAACAAGCCACAGCTGGCCCTAAATAAGCAGTTATTTATCCTTCTGCAGAGATACTGAGGCCATTCAAACATTCCCACATAATGTATTCTGCATTCTCACCGATGGTCTGGAATCTTTCCACTGGGTAAGTGACACAGATGAAGTTCTGTCCATTTGTGACTCCTGAGCTTGGATATTCAAATTTGCCACTTTCCTTCATAGGGGGGAAATGAGGTGTACTGTGGACCAGCCAAAACCCTTGTGTCTTATCCACCAGGACAACACCTACAACAGAGAGGAGGGGCGAAGTGCATGGTGAGTAATGTTAGACTGCATACTACATGAACTCTGAATGGAGAGAAAAGGCTAGGACAGTGCACATAGCCTGACTCCACAGTTCTATGTGGTAAATTAATTCTGTACTGAGTGCAGTTTCTCAGTAGCTGATCCATGCCGAAGATGGCAAATCACAGCAGCTACTGCACTCATTCATACCTTTAGTGTGACCCCGCTCATTCGTCACACCCCTGGCCCCAGTTTCCTCCCCATCTCTGGGTTTCTGGTCATTGTACAGGACGTAGGCCATTTCACTGTTCTGAAAATACAAAAAAGGGGAAGTGAATAATATATGTCTGTACATGAAAATGCAGACGTGCACACGGAATGAGGAACAAGGGAGTGTGTCTTCAGTTTCATTCCAGGTTTGTTTTTCATTCGTGCTACTAATTGAAATGCTGGTTGAAATATTCCTTTGACTGTCACTGTCTAACACTGTCGTTGTGCTTCAGATGTAACAACTGAAGGGGAATTTAAATTAACAACTGACTAGGGCCCTCTGGGACAGTGCGTACACTCTAACAGTCTAGTGGAATTTGGGGATAGCACTGTATCTTTGGACGTTGGTCATACGAATGCCACAATTCTAAGCAGTTACCAAAGACAACCCTTTGAAAGAGGATTAGGACAACAAAGGGTATTACAACACAATTGCAAACATCTACACTGCAAAAAGGTTAAGGGAATGAAGATACCAAAAAATGCAGCAACGAAATGTCAAATTTAACCACAAACAGTACAACATGCGAGAAAATCTAATGTACAATATATATGGCTGAAATAAATAATACAATATCAAAATATTCAGATCAGAGGAATCATGCAGTGAGATTGGTCCTGTTGTGGCAAATCTGTGTCACACATTCAGGTGCTGAGTAGAAGAAAACACTATAATTTCATGAGCTAAGTATAATTTTATCCTTACGCATCATTTCATCAAATGGAAAAAGGAAAGGAAACCACGCATAACCCACAGTTCCTCATTTATTTTGCACTTGATCTGTTGTTTTTGACTGCAATACCACATCTGTTAAATGGTTTTACCATCACAGCATGCATGCAAAAGAGCAGATATTGAGAGGTGGTTATGATAAACCCATGGGAAACACTCTGACTGCATGCCATGACAATGGAACAGAGATGAAGTCAGAGATGGAAAGAATGAGAACGAGACACTGCATATATCATATGACGCATTTCCTGTATTATCCTTGGACATAATACCATGCAGTTCTTTCAGACGGATATGACGGAAATGTCAGGCTCTCTGTTAACATTCATGATTTAACAGTGTGACTAAACTGATTGGAGCACTTGCCAGGCACACATAACTGAAGATGGACAGACTCAAACCTGTTCGTACAGCTGCCCAACTGTCCTCCCCAATGCTCCTGTACTGTCGTTCACCAGTACTGCTCCCTCTGTCCATCCCTCGCTCCCTCTGCCCATCAGCAAATACCTCAGCCCCTCGTCGCGGGGCGCGTGCGAGCGTGAGTGGTGAGGAAGCTTGTATAGATATAACCTGAGAGGGGGAGAGTTTAAAGAAAAGAGTTTGCACAGGACATCTACACAGACTTGTAACAGATGTGCGAACTAGACTGAAATCGTGAGGTTTCAAGTGAAGTTCATTCAGCGAACTGACACTGCGGCGTCATGGCAATCAGAGGGAATGGAATGGCGGAAGGGATCGAAACAAGGCACAGCAACCTCCCTCCCATGTGGCACCGAAATGTATACATATGACTCATACAGAAACAGAAACATTCCTCACCAATCCACGGACTCCCCTTGGTCATTGTAGCAAGAGATGGGTGAAATGGCACCCTCTGCTGTTACATGCAGAAGGAAAAGGAGACCGAGCGAAAACATGACCTGAGAATGACATGCAGTCAGCTTTAGAAAGTAGCTTTTAGCAAGAACTCCTTAGTTCATCAAAGACCAGTTTGATTTTAATATTATCTACCAAACTGTTTTAGCTTTTTTCAGCACATTTACACAGTAGTCAGATCTTGTGACCAGCACGAGGTCATGACCATAGAATTGCATGCGTTGCTCGGTCGCTAGATCCGTAGTTAAGAGAGAAAAGTTCAATTCGTACTCCAGACGCATTTTTTTTGCTTTGTTTTGAAGTTTCTTTTTCACAATTGCTGCGTATTTAGGCTTTACATGTTCGAAAACACTAAGTAAAGTGGTTTGCCTTTCTGTTGCTAGACAAGCTATCTGGCATCGCTAGCTAGCTAGTCGACTTCGGCGAAAGAAAAATAGGAATAGGAAGTGTTCAAATACAGACAGTCCTTTTTTATTTGTTTATTCGTCTAGTGTGCCTGTTTTTGTTTGATCACTTGCTCTTCATTACTTCCCTTTCATAAATCAGTCGCTGATGACAGTTTACTTACCCCGCGCCACCCCAGCTCAGACTCCTAAGCGTACAGCACTGCCGGCAGCTTTCTAACCACTTGTTTTGCTGGCAGCAATGTCACAAATGGGCGGAGGTAAGTGCGATAAGGGATGGTCTGAATGAAGTGGGTATACAGGCAAGGACCGATATGTTACTGCATTACAGGCTAGCACAACCCACATTTTCAATCAGTGAGCGAGTGACATTTTCTATAGCATGGGTCTGTAAATTCATTGTAGTTAAATATTTCTACAGTAGGCCTACAGTCCTTTTCGCATTTTGAACTCGGCGAGAGCAACCGCAGGCTTAAGGCTCCAGAAATAACAGGGCGTCCATCACGTTGTCTGACCTAACTGTTTATTTGGCTGAAGCCCTTATAATATAACTTAAGGGGCGAAAAAAACCTCCTGGTGATAGGCCTGTCGTTAAGGCTGGTAAAAGATGCTAGCTGGTCCAAGTGTTGAACCAGATCAGGTTCGTTTCCCAGTGGGGTGATAGGGGTTAGGTGATCCCTGTGCGGCCATTAGAAAGTACAACATAAGCCTAACTCTAATTGGAACTAGCAGTTTACAGATTATACTCTTTTCTATCGCATAAAGAACAATCCTGATGTCCTTCAAGCTAAAGGGAACCAAATGTGACTCTTAAAGTTTCAGTCCAACGCTTCTCCGAGCAAGTGAAAGCCGAAGAAAAGTGATATTTCTTTGTCATTCCACCATCTTAAGAGCGATAAACCCTTCTTTGTTTTTCAATTCAACCGGAATTAACATAGAATTGGCCGAAATTTCAAGTTAGCCCATTTTATATGTGATACATACTGTGAACATACTGTCTATAGCGACAACAGATAAATTAGAATTTGCATGGCCTTCCGAAACCAAATAGTAAAGACAAATTCGTGAGCATCTCGACAATTTGTTGCAAAATTGGGTCATTAAATACTGAATTTTAGAGGCGGCCAAATACTCAGCATTGGAGCTCCTGGACTCCATGGTTAACCATAAACATCGTCCGCGGTTGCACGTCGGCGGCTTGCTAGTGGCCTGCGGTTGGACAGGAAGACTTGGGCAGGAGCTTAACACCAGCTCTTCCGACGGAGTGTCTGTGAGCAAGGGGCGAGGAGAGTGTAATAAATAAGTTCGTTTAATAAATCAATATTTTGAATAAATAAATGGACACTGCCAGACTGCGCACGACTGTAGCCCTACATTAACACAGAGGAAGAAGTTATGACATTCACTATGCAAAGATCTGTTTTCAAGGTCAGACGATATTTGATGCACAAGTTCTGAGAGTTACACTGGCGCTTATGGACCAGCTCAAACATCCGCTTTTACATTTGTTCTACCCAATCAATCTATTAAAATGCCATTTTTATTTTTACTTGAAGGAATACTGTCAATGAGCACATAAATGAAATGGAAGATTTTGGCATGCAGTGTAAATTTGGACTGCGTTCTTAAAAAGTGCTTTCTATTCACCAGACCATGGACACTGCATGTGATATTTGATATTTTTAATACTTGACAAATCTATGAGTGGTTGATTGGTTTGGATTCCAGTCAATTCCATCTGTATTATTAATAACATATAAAAAATTCAACCTAACATCCCACCACTACTTTCACAATCGTTTATGTTCATTGGTCAGTCTATGTCCTAACAGTTTGTTTTAATTTTCATTAGTGGGAACCATACAGATATTTGATACTATAACCACAATTCAAGACACCATGCCTGGTATGTCAATGGTATGTAGATTAGAGAAGTTCAACTTCCCAAATAAAGCACACAACATGGCAACTAATTTACAACTGCGTCACATCAAGTCATTTTGCAACCTTATCCTGATGTTTACCACAGACTAAGCACAATGTTTCTCCATTGCCTGATCGTGCTTCCCCATTTTCATCTGTCATGTTTACTGACTTAATTTACTTATGGTGTGACAGACAACATGGAAAAGACACCCCGAAACCTCTGCTAATACTGTGGGCTTCAGGGAAGCACAAGCGTGATGGCCCTGGAGCACTGAGAACAGCGGAGTGACCCGCTTCAGCATTGTGCCCTCAGACACTTACACACTGGAAGAAAAGAGCATTTTGGAGGCCACTGAAGAACGGAAACACTTGCTTAAATGAAATGCTGACAAAGACAGAAACATTAAAGAGCACTGTGCAAGCAGTAGAATTCCAGATTGATGCAATCTAACAAAGGCGGCATTTTGCACAAAACAATGCCTGAGCTGCAATGCATTCTGTTTTGAAATTGACTTACACTTACTAACCCTCAGTAGAATATGAACATTTTGTTGTCTGCAGTCCCTCATTACTGGACAATGATCAAAAACGTTACTACATTTAGGAAGTTGAGTCCTCGCTTTTTTCAGTACACAGATAAGTGGCAGGTTTGTGTACTGCCCTTGAGAAAAGTTATTCAAGGTGCATTCCAGCTCTGCAAGTGGATAATATGTGAAGTGAAATGAGCAAATGTCATGGCAGATGAGGATGTTTGCTAGAGACAAATAATGAAATGGAGTACCATTAAGCAGTGGAATCAACTGCATGTTAAGTTCAGAGTCTTGTGCCCTTTTGTTATCTTTCATCACTTCCAAGAAACAACACCTGGGTAATCTTTATTTAAACCATGAAAGAAAGCATTGCATTTGGCTTGGTATGTTCGTCTGTCCACATCAAATGCAGTTACATACATCAAGTGTACTTACAATAAGCCACCACTAGATGGAACCACACAGATGAGGGTCTGCAATCTGTATTTGTTTTCCTCCTACTCGAGCATTATTTGAAGCAAATACAATTATTCTGGGCATGCGTTTCACTAAAATTGCAGATGTTGTACCTTGGCTTTTTAAAACTGTACTGGAGTCCTTGCATATTGATAGTATTTTTATTTCAACAGTAATTTAATAGTAATATAATCAGTATTCAGATGTTCTAATATTGAAGGGTATTTTTGTTTATTGTACTTTTGTTCAATGTGATATTGTAGGTTTCAGTGACTGTGAGCTGTCTCAAATAAGACTTGTCTTGATTAAATAATGATGATTATAGATCATAGAAATGTATCAACTCAGTTCAGTTAAATGAAATAAGCATTATTCCCTGTATCCATGTCTTTCCTGAGGTATCCTGTCAGATTATCTTTGAAAATAACAATATTGCTTTCAAATTTCCCTCTTAAAAGGGTAAAGCAGTTTAATGTAATAACATAAAGGCACTGAATGACATTTTAACATGCACAAGTATGATCAAATTATATTGGCCACATCCAGTATAGTTGCCACCTGTCAGAGATTGGCAGCACATTTTTGGCCAGGATTTTTTTTTTGAATGAACTGTTTTTTCAAGACACCATTTTCACATTTCCTTGGACTGACAAATTTGAAACAATGTCTGTGCATACACACACCAAGAGAAAACAAAGCAGAAAAGAATATAGTAACATATTAGCAGGACATTGAAAATCTTGGTTCAGAATCCCATTATTATTTGTTGTTTGTCTAGAATGTTAACACTTAACTTTTGAATGATGTTACATAGTTGACATGCAGGTGCCATAAAAGATTGACAGATATGGTTAGACATATGAATCAAAGTGTTCAGTTTTTTTTTTCAATATTTTAAAATGAACTGTCTCCCATCTTTATTGTGTTATTTGATTGACAGGAACACACATCTTGGAAAGACAAACACACAGCATGCATTTGCTTATCACTGTGAAATGACATGTTTCTCTGAAAAAGTTATATGAAAATGCAGTTTGATCCTCAGCACTGTCACCACGAACCCATTCGGTGTCCACTTCAAACTCAGATGAGCAAACTCTCCTAAACTGGCGACCGGTGACAAACCAGAGACTGACAGCAATGAAAGAGACACAGTCAGGCCTCATAAAAGTTCAAATCACATTCAAAGTTTGAGAGGAAGAAAAGTACTGCCCCTCCTGTCCTGGTCACTCTCTGCTAATGTCCACCCCTATGCCCTTCTCCCCTCCCAATGCCTCCTCCTCAGTCTCTGAGGGTTATAGGGAGCTCAGTCCTCTGCTCATCCATTCTTCCTCCTTGGACCCTCAATAGTAGGGAGAAGAAATCCTCATCATCCATCGGTCCCGGGGCACGACTACGCTGCTCCTCGATTCTGCCTTGAGCCTATGGGAGAGATAGATGACAACAGAAGGTGAAAACAATACCTACACTGTCTAAATTTTCATGTATGTATACATGTTCAACACTCATTTCTCAGAATCGGTTTTATGGGCAAAGTGTAGACAATTTTTGTCATCTATCTTAACTTCTTTTAACTTACTATTTTTTGTTACGAAACAAAACGTCATCTTTAGCCAGTTAATTTTCTTTGCATGCACTAATGTTGATTAAATGATTAGAACAGCATCAACTAAGGTCTGACATTGTATTATCAAGAAGTATTTATTCATATGTGAAATTTAAGTGTATGAATCAACTGGAAACATATTGTTCCTATTGTGTTGTAACTATCATGATAATTACTTGAACAGTCAGAATCATGTTGTACAATTCTTCTTTGGGAGGTGGTTTGGGAGCCGCTGCCTTTGGCTCCAGCCCCTTGAAGCTGAACTTTCTCTCATTGGCTTTTGGCTGAGGAGGTGGCTGAGGTTCTGGGGTGTCCTGTAGCTCTGCCCGCTGGTCATCCATGCGACGGCCTTGGGAGGTAGCCAGTAAATCAAAGAACTCCTCCTTCTGCAGTGATGTCATCGAAGAGAAAACCACTGAGCGGGAAGGGGAAATAGGCGTAAGGATCTGCTAATGATTAACCAGTGCTTATGATTATAACGCTCAGAAGTACACTTCTCACAGCTAGAGCTGATAGTCATAACAGCAGGAAGAAATTCTGTGGGTGAAGCTCACATTAATTATTTATTTATCTAAGAAGCTGTGAAGGTGTTCCCTGAATGTGATGTCGAAGACACAAGTCAAAGACTTTATAGTATGTCAATGTCTGACATTAAAATTGATGTTGCTAATTATTGATATCAGTCTGTCACAGTTCACCTTTATTGATAATTAGGAAATGCCAAACATGTGTTAACCAACATAGAGAGATGGTAAAATAGGCAAAATGCTCCTCTAATCAGACACATTGTCATGTCATCCCTGCCCTGTAATTACAATTTATAATATGTCGGTCTGCAATTGAATGTTTTCCAGGAGACCATGCATTCAAAGACCACTGTGGTTTATAAAACTACTCCTGGGTCACATAAAAATCCCAACCTTTTAACAAAGACTAACACATGTCCCTAGGTTAGGGCAGCATCAGATTATAGATCAACAAATGTTCATACTCATTCAAAAGCAGCTCCAGACACCTCCTGCTTTTGCTAGGCTAACGATCAGGCTAACCCTAACCATAACCCTCTGATCAAGAAAAACATTTTTAGAATGTTTTCACTATGCACCTACATAATTATTATGAGAGCCATATTTCTTTAGCTGCTATTTACACCTGTAAAACTATCATCACATTCTCTGACTTTGCCTTCACCATCATTTTGAAATAATTACCATAGTAAAAAAAAATATTAACCTTAGATATGGCATGGGCATGCAGCTGGATTCCTTCCTTCTGTGAAAATTATAGTATCTAGCAAATGATCACACATTGAGTTTCCCAAGCTCTGATTGACCTGAACAGTAACCTATAGAGTTAAATCACATTTTTTAAGTAAAACGTCTGATTCAAATGATAATCGCTGCCTCTGATCTTCCCCCTATCACTCCCTCACCTCTGTGTCGAGGCACAGGGGTACTTGGCTCGGAGTGGCATCTCCTCTCCATGGTGAATGAGCAACGCTGGTCATTCAGCCGTCGCCCTTCTTGCAGGGAGCACAACAGCTCATACAGTGAATCTGGGAAGTCCGGGGTTAACCTGCGAATCTAGTGACAGATGAGAGAGTGGTGGAGAGAGAAAAATGTGCCAAATTTAATTCATAAGAAACAAACACATTTTGTACTTTTGTGATAGATCAGTATCATGTGATATATCTACAAGTGCCATGTTATTAAGATGTGCTAAAAAGACAACCAATGGAGAGATATTGTTGCACATTAGCCTGAAAGTAAGGGGGTTTAAATTACTGCCCATCTGCTATGGTCTTTTTTATAAATTATATACAGTGCCTTTAGATGCAGTAATGTGTTCTGTGGAAAAAAACAGACTTGGTTAGTCATAAGTGCTAATTGATGGAAAATTACTGCATGTGAACACCATTTTGATCATGAAACAGTAAATTAATTCAGAGAGGAGAGTGGGTTATTGTATTTTCATTTCTGTCTTCAATGGGTGACTGATAGAATGACAACTATTTCAAGATTTTCCCTTTTTATAAGTGCCCCTGATGTGTTCTACAAGAATGTGCTCCACCCCTATCTTTAATCATGTCCCAGTTTCTGTGACCATAACAGTTTTGGAGCATTATATTGATTTCCTCCGATTCACAATAGTGACTACTCCTTTGTTCTTTCTTGCTAGCTACCATTAGATGTCCAATAAGATACTTAATAAAACTGAGCAAATAAAATTGTATTTAATATATTAATTCAATCAATGATAATAATCTCAAAGCCAACAATATCTAGATAAATCAAACTGAAAGAGAGCAACCAGCAGTCTCACATAAAACACATAAAACTCTTATATCTGCTATCCCAGTCATACATTTTCTCAGGCTACATTCTCACAGAAACCTTGTCATCTTCTTGCTTCACAAAGAACGCTCTGTTTTGCGGGTCAACCCAGGACATGGGCCGTCCCTACCATCACTGTCGCCTCCTTATGGCCCATGATTTTGCTTAGCATCCCCATCATGTAAACCCATCCTGTTCCACTTATCTCGATTTATGCTGTCTACACTTTATCTACACTGATTTGCCAAAGGTATCACACCTTGTGTTTCCAGCGTAACCACTGGAACCTGGTTACTATTCACACCCCACTGTAGTCCTCCTGCTGCCACAGCTGCTTCTCTTCCATATCCATCTGCTTTGTGAATGTGTGGTACCCTTTCTCTCTTTTACATTTCATCACTGCACCGTTGCCCTGGCTCCTTCTGTCTCCATCCACAACCTTGTTTTGCGTAATTATTGGAATGGCTCATAGGTATTCAGTGGAATTCACACAAGGTGTATTATTGCTATTTATATTACCCTCATAGCCACACGACAACATTAATTATTGAGAAATAGACAGATTGACAGACGAAGGGAGGTAGGGTGGTAGTTTTACCTGTTTTTGTGCATCGTAGGGACTCAGTCTGTCTTTGGACCTTACTGCTGTGGACCTAGGGTCAAGAAGCCGTGCCTCTGGCTTGATGCCTCTTGTGTCCTGCTGTCTTTCCTGGCCTTGTCCTCCCTCTGTGTCTTTCACAACTTTGCTTTCTGTGTTTACATCTTCTTCAACTTTGCTTCCTTCTCTGCCGTCTTCTGCAGTACGTCCTTCTGGACTTTGGTTTTCTACCCCCATCTTCTCTATTTTGTCCTCCTCGTTCTCTGTCGCCCTCGAATCTGCTGCCACATCACCCCTGCTTTGCTTCAGATTCACCTCCTCTGTTCTATCTTCTGTCTCTTCTTCATTCTGTGTCTCTTTCCCTACACATGTGTCTTTTATTGCATCCTTTATCCCTGTCTCTCCGTCTCCACCCTCTCCTCCTCCATCTTTTCCTGTCTCTCCCTCTCTGTCTTCTGTGTCCTCATCGTTGGTCTTTGAAACCGTTGATTTGCTGCTTTTCTCCCTATAATCCTCTTCACTCTTTATTTCATCACCTTCCTCTTCAATGAAAAGGGTTTCAAATTGCTCCACTTCTGAAGTTTCAACTTTGACCTCCACAGCCTCAGCGTTTACCTCCATTGACCTTTGCACCAGTCCACCAGCAAACATGTGAAGCTGATGAAAATAATAATAACAATTTGCTTTAAATGTTTTACTAAAGACAAATGTGATATCACAGATAAAGCGTACATATACAGGAACTGTGTCATTTAGATAAATATACTCTGGCACAAAACACAAACAGTAACTGATGTTATACAACTGCATCTCCTGTGATACTTCTTTACTCACTGTGGAATTCTACAAACTAAATATTCTCTGAAACACATGCACTCATGCTCAAAAAACATACTCAGTATAGTAATTTTATCAACAATACTTCTGAAATATTGCATCGCATCAGTGTGCTGTAACCCAAATGTCAGGTTTTTTTTTTACATTACAAAACACAGATAAATTTACATAGACACTAATTTAAACTCAGCGTACACATTTATTACCAGAATATATTACAAACTAATCCAGAGAAGCAGTTCACCAACCAACAATGTTTTCCTACGCACAAATGTTTTGTTATACATCATGTTAAAGCATTAATTAGTACTTAAACATGCCGAACTAATTTCACTCGCTCCTCATGCAATTCCTCCACATCAGTATGTGAATCTCAGTGTAATCCAAATATCCTTTTACAGCAAAATTATACATTAGAGCTGGCCTGGCTGCCTGTCCTCGCCCCCTCGTTTCCTTGCTTTCAACTCAAAACTTAATTTAATCTTACCTGATTTAGTTTCTGTTTGTCTTTTGCTGAACATCAGGTCCTTGAATTGGCAACAGTTAAAAGCAGCATAATTTTTTGGCAAAAAAATTGTCTATCACAAACAAACTGACAAAAAACCTGTTGGGACACACTAAGGCTTGGAGCACAGTGGCAAAACGCGCTCTCTCTCTCCCTCCATCTACATCTTTCTCTTCCTGTTCCTCTCTCTTACCCCCACCCCACCCCCAATTCTCTGATATGTGTGTGCATCCGATATTGTGCTGTGAAAACTAACTGGATCGATGAAAGTGACATTAACACAGAAAGTTTGTTTCTGTAATATGGATAGGTACTGTAACGAATCAATTGTAAGAGTTTTAATAATCAAGCTTATTACAAAACTTTACAAACAACATATAACCCCTTACAGAAAAAAAGGTTTGCAGTTACATACATCTCTAATCTCAATAATACACCCCCTTGTGTTTGCATTGTACCCTTTACACTGAAATAGTTATCATTTCGGTTCTTGGTTTTGTTTCATTGTACCACATTACATAACCTTTCCAATTCTGGAGGGGCTGATGAGATCACTGCTATTCTGAATATGTTTTTATAGGGCATTGTAAAATTTCTAATGGAAACTCGCCCTATATTTAATTTGAGAAAATACAGGTGCTGCTCTGTCTACAAGTCAAGACTACATTGTCTGAAGTGATCTACAGTTGGAAAAAGTCTGTGCTGTTTGCAAGGCATTTGCAACAGGGTTTATGACAGAAGCTATGTTGAAACTTGCCGTCTGTTTGTGTGACAACGAATCTGTGGTTATACTGACTTCCTGTTGACTTACAGCTAAAAGAGAAGTAGACAGAGAGCAAAGGAGAGAAAAAAGAACACTTGGAGGTCAGAGATGTTGGTATGACTGGCTTAAAGCAAGCGCAAGGAGGGAGAGAGAGACTGTAAAAGGATTCTGTTCTTTTTATCCCAATCAATAGTGCAGCTTTTGTTATATCTGATTAAGATTAAACTAGTATAATGCACAATAAACATCAGTTCATATTTCTTAACAGTAAACCAAAGTTATTGCAGTATTACTGCTTGTGGCAGCAGCAGCTCCAAATTGTTATTTGTTATCACACATTGCCTGGTGATAAAGGGAAGAGATTAACAATGAATCTGATGTACAACAATGGGTACTTTGTTGGAATTACTTGCTCAAGGGCAGAGCAGCTTTGTTCAGACCAGGAATTGACTCCATGAACACAATAATACAGTTCAGAACGTGAGCAACACCACAGAACACCAATGTCTCATTTGGGGGGTAGTCAGACAAGGCAACTGACTAGTACCTACTGGACACCAGGAAAACACCACATTTCCATTTACATCACATTTGCTTTGCTATGTGATGTACTTGTAACTTGCTGTAAAGTTTTAACTAGCTTTACTAGCTTGTTTCACTTTATTTTATTTTACTCAATTAGTAGCTAGCTTGTCAGCTAACTTCGCTAGTTATAGCTAACATTTGCTTTGCAGATGCAAAATTACATAGCTTACAAATGATGTTATCTTTGTAAACAGCTGGATATTTACTGAGGCAATTTAGGACAAGTACCTTGCCCAATAGCGTAACAACAGTGGTACGTGTGGGAATTTAACTAGTAACATTTGGCTGACAAGAACCTCCTCCCTACGGCTGTGCCACACTATTGGTTACTGCTGCCCAGAATGTAGCTACACAGATGGATCCACCATCTCATTCAGCGAAGATGAACACCAACTCCACAGCAAGGTGATGGTAAAGACAAAAACTCACAGACACATTGGTTTTTGCAAGCACAGTCTACTTCTCTGCACCAAAGTGCATTTCCCAGATCCCACCTATTGTTTTAGGCTCTCCATGGTGCGTCAATGTGCCTTCTGCATTGATTTTGCACCTGAGCAAAAAAAAATTCTGAGAGGAGATGAACATATACAGGAATATTACTTCAACATGGCACTGTGAGGAAGGCAAGAATTAGTTCAGTAACTACAGTAGTTGAATCAAAGATAATCAACTAACGTGAGTTGAGTCATACAAAATAACATTAAGACCTGAGATTATCAATGTTCCACGGGCCTTAACAATATAGCAGTATATAAGATTACTGTAGCTATATTATGTAAATTTCGTTAGGGATTTTCGCGAAGGTGTAGCGTTTCTGGTATTTAAAAATTGCATCGTTAGACTGCTAGCTAAGTCTCTGCACTGTTCACATGATCTTCAGTATTTATAATGTTTGCTTACAGTTTCAAACAAACTGGAGCAAGTAGGTTGGCATAATCTTTCTCCTGCAGTCACGTCGACTCCCGTCGTTTCTCTGGAAGTCGCTAGGGGACCTTGTGTGTAACTTTTGAAGGGTGCGTATGAGCGCTGACCGCCACATTGACTGTGCGTTCGAGATGTTGCAGCAGCAGCCTTTAACGGGGAACGGGCCCAATGGCCGGGGCCTCGGTTTGAACGCTCACCCTGGTATGCATGCCATCAACTCAGTCCATCCATCCTCGCAACACCGCTCTGATGGAGAGCCCGGCCTTGAAGGTTCAGAAAACGGACTTGAAAACCGCAGAGACATCGGGGATATTTTGCAACAAATCATGACCATTACTGACCAGAGTCTGGACGAAGCCCAAGCAAAGTTAGTAAAAAAAAGATCACTTTCGACGAATAACTAGTCTGACGTTACCTACCTAATGTTGACTCTCTACAATGTAATGTATCGCAGCAATGACTAGCTGGAAAATTTGTGCATATTCTTGAATTTAAGCTGGGTAAAGTTTACTAATGAGTTAAGACTTTTCATGAGTTTGTGATCAGCAGCTAATGTTTTGCTACTCTAGTTAGCTAGCAAGCTAATTGTTTTGTTGTGTTGGTAGCTGGGTACAAATCCAGCCAGAATGCTGTAACATATTTAACTAACATCAACTCGTCTTGCATTGGTTTGCCACTTTCCAGATTTCCAATTCGCTAATCAGCGTTAATGGTTATAACTCTTTATGTATATTCTTATGCACTATCAATCACGATATCATTGTAACTATACCGCTTGCGACCTAGCTAGCTAGTTAGTCTATCTGTGTAGATAAGTATCGTTTTTCCTTGGCGAAGACGCAGGTTTATGCAAACATGTTGGATAACTTGGTGGATAGTTTGCTAGCTATGTATGCTAGAAAAGAGCTATTTATGTGCTAGGGAATGTTTGTAGCTATTATGCTCCATATCACTGCAGCACTTTGCCGGCTAACTATGCTAGTAGCTAACGTCTTGATACTATGTTTATAAGTTAACCCATTGTCTAGATGGGTAGCTACTATTGCTCTCTACATAAATGGTTAGTTAATTTTGCCCTGAATATCGGTTGGGGAAATACCAACACTTGTTATAACCCACTGCAGACAACACGGTCATGGACATATTTTAGTATTTATTTCGAATATTTAGCTTGCTTGCTAGCTAACCAGCTAACCAAAACATCTCAGTAAGCCAGCTAGTCACATTACTCCGTAGCTATGCCCTGGACAGTTTATTATGGTAGCCTGACAGTTAACTAACGTGTGTCAATTAGTTGATTTGTTTTTCTTTTATGAAGTTCTGTGTATGTAGCTAGCTATTTATTTTTACCCGACAGAAAACACGCCTTGAATTGTCACCGAATGAAACCGGCTTTGTTCAGCGTTTTGTGTGAAATCAAAGAGAAAACTGGTGAGTTTTCTTTTTATTGTAATCTCATAAAATGGATTACTGTTGCAACTTACACATTTATAATCTTATTTCAATTTATTTTATTCTACTCAATTAGTAGCTAGCTTGTCGGCTAACTTAGCTAGTTATAGCTAACGTTAGCTGGATAGCTAGCCAGCTAAGCTGCTACAACCCCATTCGCCATATTGGTTCATATCTTGAGCTAATGCAAACACGAAAACCCCATATTTACCACCGATACTTTGAAAATATTTACATTTACACACTTTCGGTGATTTCACATTACTATTTGACGTCGCTCCGAGGGTCATATTAATTTTGTAATTACCCAGACGAACGACCGTTCTGATCATGAAATTCTGCTGGATTTGCCAAGCGCACGACGCCATTTTGGCTCGTAAAGACACTTTTAAGTCTTGGTTGAAAGCAAAACAAGTTTAGAAAAATGGTCGAGCAATCCAATGGGTGCAATAATTTGCTCCCAATACTGGTTAATTGTCGTGCTACTTTGCCCTTTGAAAGTTTCAGCAGACATGCACAGGAACAACTAGCCTAACTTAATTTACTAGCGAGCTATCGGCCGTCTGTGTTAAGAAATTAAGGCACAATGGTAATTAACAAAGAAAGCGTAAGTAGTTGGGGGGGGGGGGGGGGGGTGTGTCCATCAAGAACAATACCGCTCTTCACTGTGGTGCTCTTTATCGGATTCGCTTTACTGTTATGTTAAAACAAAGATCATTTGCATGTACCCCCTTCATCTACTGATGGCGAAATAGTGGGCTTTGCATCAATATCTTTTTACATTTCTGAAGCCATATAGGGAACTACTTTAAATGGGGTCGGTTTGATTTGGTGGAATGGCGAACGTAAGAACTTTAAAAACTTTCGTTCCAGGTTATATGAGCACCATTATTTATTGTTCTCGCCTATCTGATCACTTAAAAAAAGTTTAATTCAAAACGAGTAGGACACTTGACAGTTTATTTCGAGTCAGCTTTTAAGTCAAATACAAAGGAGCCACTTTGATACATTTTTCGTCAAAATTACATCGCATGAAAAGCATCAGAGTTTTGTCTGTGACAAACGGCGCATTTAATAATTACATTGACAGCCAGGATAGATATTATTTCATTGCTCTGTTGGATATGTTGTCATTTCAATTACCTAGCTGTACTGTTTTAATGAGTGGCAATATCTTAATTGTCATTGAGATTGGGAAGTGGTCTGACTAATTACAAGATGAAGTGAAAGACTAGATGTAAAATGAGAAGTAAATGTGTATCAGAGAAGTCTTGAATGTCCAGTGTTACAGTAGCTATGATATGTGGTTTACTGGGTCTGGTTGACAGCTATATATGCAGCAATGCAGCAATACAATGACTTACTCTCCAGGGGGTGGGAGAGTGTGTGGTGTTTGGACTCCTGAAGCTGTCCTCTTGCATTGTACATTGTTCACCCAGTCTTTATAACTGTTCTTTTTGGTTGAAGTCATGTTTTAAGGTTGATGCATTCATTTTCAACATCCACCTAGCACTAGTTAAAGAACAGTCAATGTGAAGAGTTGAACTATTTAAAATTGGCCGAGCAAGCCACAACATATTTAGAGCTTTGTATAATCTGTATATGAAATTAATAGGGACAAAAACTTTGTGAGTGTGGCTTTGCTAAGAGTATTGAAGGCAGTATGGTGTAGTGGTAAGGACCAGGGCTTGTAACCCAGAGATTGCTGCCTCAGGCATCTCCCCCCGAGACACTGCTTTTGTACCCTTGGGTAAGGTACTTAACCCAGAATTGCCTCAGTTAATATCCTAGCTGCATAAATGGATAACACAGAAAAATTATAACCTAAGTAAGTTGCTCTGGATAACAGTGCATAGCAGCTAAATGTGTATATGTATTAAGTAGGTTCCTTATTCTTACATGCCTTGGTTAGCTAGCTCATAAGTAACCTGCCACATGAAATTTTCTTTTTGGCAGACTCAGCGTTGATTTTTAAGATCACTGAAAATAGAGTGGGACACCTCATTGTCAAAGTGATGAGTAGCCTACATTGACAAATCTGTTCCTGGGCAATTGTGTGGTTGCTCTCTCCAGGTTACACACCATCACACTGGTCAGACATGCATAAAAAATATTAGGCATGTAGTTAAAAAATGACAATTTCTGCATCTAGGTAGGATTTCTGACAAATTTCTGGTTAGGTACTTGGTAGGTGGGCAGCATAGAGCATGGATTGACAAGGAAGACCCTGAACTGTGGAAGTGAACAATGTTAAAAGTTATGCATGTTGCTCTGGGTAAAGCTGTCTGAACGGCCATTAACATTAGCCTAAACTGTAGAATATGTCAAACGCTAGTACAAAAAGATGCATTGCACAGTTTCTGTCTTCTCTTGTGTTAATTCTTGTTTTGTAAAATATTTAGTTTCAAAATGTTTCTTAGGGTTTCCCTGCTAAATTACGTTTAAGGGGTAACTTTGTATTTCTGCTATTTGACTTGAAATGGTGATTGTTGTCTAAATGTCCCACTTGCAAACACCACTATTGCCATATTTGATGTATTTGTCATATACGTTTTGAATCGCACTTATGGATCAGGACAGATCAGTGTTCACACCTGATCCAATAAGACAATGAAGAGTTTAATGGAAACAAACAATCTGAAGGCTATGGGCTGCTGGTCTTGCTCAAGGCATGATGCAGCCTCGATCTGAACATTTAAATGTATTTTATGCCCTCATTTGCAATTACTGTATAGGTCGCATACAGAGTCAACATTTCATTCATTTATTGGTTGGTGTGACAGTTAACCATTTGCAAAGATTCACACATCTGAGGGCCTCGGTTTGTAAAATTCGTGGTTGGCACATCATTAACCACTTGCAATCGTACATCCCTCTTAGTTACTGTCGCTCTGTGGGACTGCCAGCAGATTTGATAACATCTGATTTCATACATAGCTACCTTTCTAGGTACCCATCTAATGTGCTGACATATTCCAGAAATCTTTCAGGACAAAATGGACATTTCATTTGACTTGGCATTTGACACAATAGCCAAGTTGTATCAACGTTTAAAGTTATGTAGAATAGATAGCATGTATACTTTGGATATCCTTTGTTAGTTAGCTAGGTAGAATTGAATTGAATCTGCCATTGCACTCATACAGTGTCTTGCTAGCTGTAGGTGTTTGATGAACATACAATGCTAGTTCACTGGCAACCTTGGTGAGGTGGTAATCTGCAGCTCCCAGTACACATCATTGATTCAGCCAAGTTACCCAGCTTGAAACAACGTATTGGTAGGCATACTGATATTTGATAGTGATTTTAAATTGTGCTCTGTGTGCAGCATAATATTGTTGGGCATGTAAAAATGTATGATGTTAAATATGAAATTCTTTTGCCTGAAGATGTTTCATATGAAAGTATTTAATTTAGGGTCATTGACTTACCATTTATTATTGTGAAAAAGAGGGCTTTATACTAGTTGGATGTTTAATGCAAAGTCTTATGAATGAAACCATATGCATACAAAGGGTCAATGGAGGGCAGGTTCTTGTATAAATTGATGATATAACTTTTGATTGGTCAACAAAGACTGATTGACTGCTTCTTAATTGCAGGCCTGTCTATGCGCAGCACTCAGGAGGAGGAGCCACAGGACCCACAGCTTGTACGTTTGGACAATATGCTGCTGGCAGAAGGTGTTGCAGGGCCAGAAAAAGGAGGCGGAGCCGCAGCTGCTGTCTCTGCTGCAACAAGTTCGGGGGGGATGTCACCAGACAGCTCTCTGGAACATTCTGACTACAAGAGCAAGCTGAGCCAGATTCGGAACATCTACCACACAGAGCTAGAGAAATATGAGCAGGTACTTAACTGACACGTTTAGTAGGCTTGTGGTTTGTGCTTGCTCAGACGGCGGATAATGGTCGCCATTGCCTGTTTTCTGGACTGAGTGCTCTGTGGGCTCGCATCCTGTCTAGACTTGTAGGTCTGGCAGCTTTCTGCTGCCACTTGATTAGCGATCCAATATTGGAAGCTGTCGACAGTCCACTCTGTACTGCACTGAGCAGTGTGTGCACACATATTTGACCTTAGCTGTTAATTGGTCTAGATTACGCTAGCCTCCTTCCTAGAGAACAGAACTCTGGCAGATTTCTACAGTTTTCTTACAGCTTTATAAATCCAGTTTCTCAGTGGCAAAACTGAGATTGCTATTTAGACAAAAACATTTTGTTCTGGTCATTATGAGTTCAGATGGGAGCACCAGTTGTGTACATGTGTCGTAACGTACACATTAATAGTGATGCTGGGTCTTCACTGTTTATGTGTATTCTATGACTGGTTAAATTCTTTTCCTAAATAATACACCATAGCTGAGAGACCTTATCTAAAATTCCTGTGCAGTCCTCAAAGTTCAGTTCTTTTTGTGCCTTTACCTTGTGAATTGAGCGATGAAAATGCTAGACAGCTAGTGCTGTGAACCCTGCAGTGTTACAGAGTGTGAAGTATGAGGTGTCCTACTCTGAACCTCAACTTCACAGCTTTTTCTTTTGCGCGCTTTTGGTACAGGCCTGCAGTGAGTTCACCACCCATGTGATGAACCTGCTGAGGGAACAGTCTCGCACCCGGCCCGTGTCCCCCCGCGAGATCGAGCGCATGGTGGCCATCATCCACCGCAAGTTCAGCTCCATCCAGACGCAGCTCAAGCAGAGCACTTGCGAGGCTGTGATGATCCTGCGGTCCCGCTTCCTTGATGCCAGGTCCGTGTGTGTGTGTGTGTGTGTGTGTGTGTGTGTGTGTGTGTGTGTGTGTGTGCACATAGGTGCATGAGTACAGCGCATAAAATACTGCTCTACTGTTGCTAGCAAAATTTCAGCGTCACTGAAAATGTTTTCCTGCAAGATCACCAAACGCTCTATCATCACACTGTCTTTTCTCCCTCCCACCCAACTGTAACCACTTCAAAATCACTGTGATACTATGTTTTTCATGTCTGACGAAAGCCCACATACTCATGAAATCTCTGTGAATGTAATCATCTCAGTGAACGTTTCAGAACAATATTAATTACAGGTTCTTGTGTTTTTGTTATTGTGTTGTATTTTATGCACTTGTTTCACTTTTCATTTAGACACAAATGTACAATAAGGTGATTGCAGCACATTTAAGTTGTCAGTGTTCAGGTTGATGGGGGAAAAATGCATTCTGTGGCTAGATAAATGTTTGGACACTTAATGTGGCCGATGGTAGTAAATATGTTCCATGACTGTGGCAAGTCAGTGATAGCTTTTACAAAGAGTCATTTGTTTTCTCGTTTAACGAGTGTCTTGGAGGGAGGATGTGTTGTGCTACACAATATGGATGGGTTTTCTCCAAAACTGCAGTTCAGTTCAACACTTCCCCACAGTACCATGTTTGCATGTGTAAAGTGCAGTGAATATAGGGCTGTTTTGTACCATGTTGTGTATGTTATTTACATTTTAACATCAGCTTGAATGGCCACCTTTATTTCAATGTCTCATTGCAGTCTTAACATTGTGGTTTTTGTTACGACAGTCACTTAATAAACACATCCGTGGGCTTCTGTTTTCACAGACGCAAACGGCGGAACTTCAGCAAGCAGGCGACCGAGGTCCTGAATGAGTATTTTTATTCCCACCTTTCAAACCCATACCCTAGCGAGGAGGCCAAGGAAGAGCTGGCCAAGCAGTGCGGCATCACTGTTTCCCAGGTAACTGACTAGGCTTGGTAGTGTGCCATTTCTGTCTGAGGTAATGATTGCTCTGTTTGTCTTCATGCACTGCAGTTGGCTGATGCTTACATTGGCTCTTGGTCTGAGCAGGTGTCAAACTGGTTTGGCAACAAGCGAATCCGCTATAAAAAGAACATTGGGAAGTTCCAGGAGGAGGCCAATATCTATGCTATGAAGACTGCCATAGGGGCAACCCAGAACGAAGACTCTCCACATACGCCTAACTCCACAGGTTAGACAGAGTGTGCTGTCTGTTTTGTCAGATATGTATAGCTCCTGTATTGCAGTGTTAGATGTCTTATGAATGTGTGATTTATGAATTCTAGATTCATTTAGCAACACTTTAATTATATATTTATCTGTCTGGAACTGCATTAAGTTCAGGACAATCCATCTTATCACAGAAATTTCAAAATTTTCAAAATGTTATCACAGAATTTTTGTGGTAGAAGCAGGGGACTGCCTGCAGTGTTTTTGAATTACAGGTATCCTAGCTTCAGTTCTGACTCCCGCCTTGTTTCACTGCTTCTCCCAGGCTCGGGGTCTTTCTCTCTCTCTGGGTCGGCTGACCTGTTTTTGGGAGTTCCTCCAATGAATGGAGAGCAGGCAGCCTACCACATGGGGACTCAGGTACTACATGAGCACTGTGTGATAAATATTATTTTTACTGCTTTTTCCTGTGTTCTTACTGTTAGCATTTATGCCTTGCACGGTGTTCCTCATTGTGTCCTCGCCCTTATGGCAGCTGTGTTTAGTTCAGAGAATATTGTAGTTTGACTTAAACTTAAAAGACTATTCCGTTGTTATGAAAATAATTAGGATTGTGACTTGTAATCACACAGTGTATGTCTAGCTGGGTGTTTCACTCTGAGTCATCCTCTCTCTGCTAGGACTCCGTCACCCAGTCCCGCTTCTCAGACAGACTGTACAGCCCCAGAGAGAACCGGGTGAGAAACTTCGACAAACCAACAAACCAGTATCAACAAACCAATCAGGCACTTCCGGATCAACCATGCAAGCTTGCATTCTGACACTGCTCAGAAAAGTATCCCCCTACTACTAGGTCATGTCTTTGGAGTTTATTGACAACAGGCCTTGTATACAGGCAGGCTGGTTAGTTCACCAAATGGTTTGCATTAGCTCATTTTGTTTGCTTACAGTCACAAAGGTGCAAGGGTTTTTTGTTACATTGCACAAAAAGCTCCATATCTCTTAATCTACAGCTCACATTTATTTTAACCATAAATTCATGATATATGCTGTTTTCTGCCTAAGGGCGTTTTCAGACCTATAGTTTGATGGCTTTTGTCCACAGCAGGGAATAAATTGTTGCATGATGACGTAGGTTTGGTTCGGTTTCACGTGGCATTATTTCTAAACGGACCAAAATTTGTAAAAGAAGAGCAGACTGCTCCCTCATTGGTCACTTTGGTGTTTATGTTCCGGAAATAGATTAACGCGCCACTTTCCAATTTCACAATGGGAGGACAGCTACGCGGGTTGATCTTGGCCCTGGTCATTGTTTATACATCGTTTGCATGTATCACTTTAGGCAAATGATACAGCTTGAAAATGAGGCGTGGCTACAGCTGGAAAATAATGTGTTTATGCGATGCTACTCTCGCAGGTATCGCAGGCAGACGAGATGGATTGGGTTCACAACGCCTGTTAAATTAGCAATATAACTGTATAATAATTATTATAATAATGATAATAATAAGTTATAATAATAACTGGCAATAAAACAACATAAGTAGGTTGTCAATATATACAGTACAATAATGTAACGCGTCTCTGGCTCCACACTCATCGCTAGCATAAGGAAAAGGGGCACAATATGACCATATAGTTACATATTACATATTGAGCTCATGATCGTATTGTTTTATATAATACATATTCCATGTTGATCATATAGTTTTTAATGTTACACAGTACAGTTACATGTATCGCTACAACCTATTTTGTATTTGGTAACAATATAAAATTACCTGGCAAAGCTCAAAATACAGTAGCCACTTTAGCTAGCTTGGGAAATCAGAACTAGCTAGCTAAAAATACATTTCACATTTCAAACACATATACAGTCAAATTTAACGTACCTGGCAATAAAACAGCATAAGTAGGTTGTCAGTATATACAGTCATAGCTATTGGACAGTTTTGGTCCTGGTTGGTTCGGGTTGCTTTCTCACCAGTGGGACCGCACCAGAGTTCACCAGATGATGCAGATTGAGACCACCTCTATTGGGGCTCTCGGGCCAATTATTTTGGTGCAGACCTGAGTGCGATTACTGCATTCTGACCTACGTAAATGAACCGAACCAAGGGGTCAAACGCACTACGATTCGATTCAAACGGATTAAAGGCTGCAGGTGTGAAAGCACCCTAAGATCCAACCATGCAGTTAAATTTCCTCTTCCTCACTACATTTGATTCATTTCCCAACTTCTTTTTCTTTCAGACTAATGGTAGTTGGCAGGAGCCAGCCACACCCCCTTCTGCTGCATCACCTGGTAGCGACCACTCTGAGAACTCCAACTGATGGCCCCGCCTGTTTGCATTGAGGTTTTGGCTTGTTGGAAAGGGTGTGTCTGTGCTGGTCAAAGAAAAGACAAAAAGAATGATGCCACCCCAGTAGACGCTTTTTTCAAAGCGCCCATCACTGTACGTTGTGTGTGTGGATGAGCGTGTGGTGTGTGTGTATGAGAAGTTTAGGCCTGGGACTGGGTTTTCCACTACTCTATCTACTTGTTACTGCCGTGTGAATGCTGACAGAGGGAGGGATGGCTTGGGAGGCTACATTATCACTACTATTGTTATATTATTATTACTATTTTTACTCTTTTTTTTGTAGCTCAGATATAGGTGAACGTATGAGGATGAGGGGGCAATAGAGATAAATCCAAAGATTGTTTTTGTGTGTGCTTGTTTAACCTTTTTTTTCTACTGAGCTTGTGTGTGTATCTTATTATATGAATGAGGTGTGTATCTTGTCTATATTAACGGTTTGAATGAGTGTATATCAACAGTGCTGTCTTTTTTTCTGTACAGTGAAACACCTGTATTCTCTACCTCTTTTACAATAAAGACTCTCTGTATACACATTCAGCCCATCTGTCTTGGTGAATTGGAAGTTTGGGCTCTGCATTTGTAGCGGGAGGTACGTACAGATGACCAGATCAGTAGATAAAAAAAAAAATAGTTTTGAGATTCTTAAATTAATTGTAATTCGCTGTGTTGACATTAGAGCTGACTGTTTTATAATAATGATTATTATAATTTGGTTACCACACGCGCCTGTCCTGTAAAATTGCTTGCGGTAAAAATCTTTGAATTTGAGAAATAGGTTCTCAAATAGCCCAGCTCAATGTGATACTCATGCTGTGAATGGGAATTCCTCTACTGTCCTGCAGTGCAGATTTTCAGCACTAAGTCCAACACATTTTGGACATTTTTGTGGGTGTAACCTTTCCATGCTACGTTCAGCTTTGGTAAATTACTTATCTTGGGTGCAAATATTATTAGTCGATTACGGATCACAATTATGCATGTGAATGATTCATATATAAGACCCCGTGCCCTGTACAGAAACACTGATTTGTATGCTTGTTAGTATCCTGCTGCAGGAGTTGTGCCCCTTTCTCACAAATTGTTCACTATTTGTGGCAGTAGCTAATGGAAGAGCACCCAAAGTGGCGTTAACTAGCTACAACTAATTCTTGTAGATGTTTTTTTTTTTTTTTTCCTCCCAAATTTGTATTGGAAGTAGTGTCTTGTTGACTCCTTGTTGCTCTACTACTCTACTACTCAGTAATGAAAAGAGCTGGGTCAACTGGTATTTAAAATTCAATGGTAACTAGTTTCTGTTTTGATCATTAATTATTTTTACACATTCCAACTGTGATTACTAATAGTTGTGGTCATTGCATATAGAAAATTCTTGAAGGAAAATGTTAAATTGAGAAACTAGGTACACAAAATTGCTACCCCATGCCCAGACAAATACAACACAACTGAAACCCTGCATAGTGAATACCAAATCATACATGAAAGGAAATCATTAACACTTCAACTGGGGACAAATTGTTGAACTAAGAAGCCATTGGATGGTAGAAAAAGGATATTGCTTAGTTACAAGTGGCTAGGTTACAGCCTCAAATTCCCTGATCTGACTATTATTCTAATATCCAAAATTGCAGAACACATCTGGCTCAAAATAAGTATTTTTTTCTTGTCCCATTTCCATTCATTACTGATCAAAATCAAAATGCCCTTTTCCATCCTATTCTTTTCTCCCCAAAAATGTAAGCAAAAGTATCCAACTGTACAGCAACAAAACCTGCTTTATTCCAGAAAAGAACTCCCATAAAATCATCTCATGACATTCATCAAATATTTTGATGTTTCCAAGAATCTTCTCCTTGTGGCAAATAAGAGCTTTATGTGAAGCATGGATTATTTCTCACTTTCTACAAAGAGCTGAGGTAAAAATAAATTGTCACACGGCTCAATATTTTTTGTATTTACTCAGTGGAGATCTGATGTTACCATTTATTTGGTTTGGGAACGTGTCAGTAAAAAATGAACTATTTCCTCATAATGAAACCTGCAGATGTATGTGAAATTGCTGTGTAAGGTGTCGAGACATTGAATCATTTCACCAGTGGTGTGTCCTTGTGCAACCCACCACAACCAAGCATGGCATATTTCTTGCTGCCTCCTTTGATATGCATTCAATTTTGGTGATTCTAGCCACGTGCTTAGCCTAGAATCCCTCTGAAGTAAAGCCAACAATACGTTGTACCATTTCCATGTGATTTCCTTTGAGGGACTCAAAAGAACGTAGATGAATACAGTCTCTGAAAAATGAAATGAAAGTACTAACAGATTTTACACAAATGATTTATTTTAAACCGTTTCAAATTAACTTCCAAAAATGTCTCTTGCTGTTGAAACAAAATAATGAAATAAACAACCTTTGGCAGCAAATCCGCTATTTACAAGCCTCTTCTCAAAAAAAAAAAAAAAAAAAATCTAAAATGCCAAGTTTTAAATGAAATGGCATATGGGTGGTACTTAAAAACTAGTGCAATGAAAAAAGTGGGTGTTCATTACTGTTTCTTTTCCCACATCAAACCTACATGCAGCTTGTTGCAGTCTTAATTGTCTTTAGTGTCCACCCACTATTTAAGAATGGACTTGTCTGCTTGTGTGTGCAATTAATCTTATTTAAAGCTCATCATCTCCTTTCTTTTTCACAGCATTTGGAAAAAAAATATTCTATTGCTCTTAAATAATGTTACAAATGATAAAACAGGTGAGATGTGGAATAAAAATGGATAGGAATATTTTAGTATTTCTATCATTTTGACAGCATTATCTTTGTTGCTAAAACACTAACAGTAAACAAACGGGTGGAAAATTAAACTGATTTGCAAGGCAGATAAGAACGGCACCTGGAGAGTTAAGCTTAATCAAAAAAAAAAAAAACCCACACTCAGGTAAACACAAAGAGACAGCATGTACCCGCACACAGAATTCAAGATCCTCCACAGTCAAATTCTTCTATATATGATCTGTAAAACAAAAACATTTCTGTTTCAATCCTCCATTTTCACCCTTTCATATCACCTCAAATTAAGTCCTGTTTCTTCTTTCAAAAGGATGCTGTTTTATTAATCAGGCTCCCACAGGAAAGAAGTTTTTCTTTTTCAAATATATGATGCAATATGGAGAAATCAGGACAATGTATAACTTCAAATGTATACACGCTAAACAACACACATTAAAGAAAATCACACGAGTTTAACAGATTATTGAAAGTGTTATTGCACTGCATCTGTTAAGCAGATGACTTCCACAGAATCTTAAGAAACAGTCTCCCTCAGACTAAACGAATTCAGGCATCACTATTGGGAATCCAAAAAAGTGAGACAATTACCTTCAAATGTTTTCTTTGTCTTCTCAAGTTTACTTATCCTTCTGTAATTGAGAACGATAAGAGAAAAAATAGTATCAGGGAGACACATTGTTAAAGACAAATGGAGCATCAGGGAAAACTCAGATTAAGTAAACTGAAGAATTGTAGTAAACTGAGTGAGAATGAGAATGAGAACAAGAGCAAGAAGAGAAAGGTAACAGAAAAATAAAGGGATGAAGAGAAGATAAACAGCATGAAGAGAGGAGAGGGGACGAATTCCAACAATTCCAACAAATTTAGGAGAAAGGCAGAACTGATGGGGAAAAGGAGAAAAGCACACTAGAGGGTGTGACTATTAGGGATGACAGCTGGGAGAAAGTCATGGGTGATGGCAGTGAGGAAAACACCACTGACTATGATGGGATGTGTGATCCAGTGAGGTTGTTAGAATGGAGGCCCTGTTCATCAGACACCTGGAAGAACTACCAGGACTGTGGCCATCCAGTGGCAATACAGGACATCCCTTCCTCAGAGCACTGACAATATTGTGTAAGCCAGAGGTGCACAGCTGCCGCTCTACAGTGCTGAATGCAGTCTGCTCCCCCTTTGTGCTCTTAATTAGCCCATTTAATCAGTTAGTTGTATGATTACATTGTTTAGATTAGATTATTGCCTTTCAAACACTGGTGATACAAAACTGCCAATAAAACCTACTGGATTTCAGCCCTCCAGGGCTGGAATTATGCATATCTGCTGTAATGATGACAGTACGCACTGAACTAAACTGTGCCAATAATTGTCACAAAACTGTCACAAAATTATTTTAAGTGTTTTCCTGACAGCCTGGGATCTCAAGCAATTGTTTTATCTGTGCCCTGTCCCCTGAAAACAGGCCCTTTGTTTGTGCTTGCAGAGTATAGCTTACCTTATCCTTTGAATCACTATCACTGGGTCCTGTGGAATGGGAAACAGCAGTCATGAGAGGTCCTCAAATCAGAGCAGGTTGTGGATAAGCTATTATGTGGTCAGTCAATTCAGTCTGTCTCCTCACAGGACATAATTGTGAACTTTGTGACCCTTTCACCAATTATTACGGGCAAACAACTAAATTCAAACAATCACATCATTATACCTCATAAAGTAAGTGAGTGAAGTTTGTCGAAGTCAGAACAGAGAGAGAAGAGAGAAAATGGATTTACCAGATGTGCCAAACATCCAAGAGAATAGCTTAATGACACCATACAGCCCCAGCGCCACAGCCACCATGGCCATAGAATCCTCTATGGACGGGCCACTAACTCCTGAGAGAGAAGGGGGTTATTATATTTTTAAATTAACTTTATTTAAACACCTTGAACATAAATGAATTCAATGAAACACAAAGATACATGAGTATATCTGGTAGCTTGAGAACAGCTTAAATGCATCCATGACAAGGAACATGACTCATGTTCATGACGTTTTAATATTGCAACATACGCAGCACCATCACTTGCTTAATTTCACAAAAAAGTTTTTATAATTTTGTAGTATTTCAAATCCAAAAAGTGAGAGGATAAAGAAAGGGAGAAAGTGCATTTAAAAGTGGTTTAATGGTAAGGATTACTTCAGAAACATTTTTCAGGCCGGTTACCCTAGTTCTTTTCCCAAGGCACGGCATTATATCTTAATTGACAGTTATAACTTAAATGTTTAAATGAATGCTACGTTATCTGCATGCAATTAAAGACACTTTGTCATGGATAGCTGCATGGCATGTATAGGTTAGGTCACTCAAGGGGTCTCAGGTTGTGGGAGATGAATACAATTTTCATTAACATAAGGAATCTAAACTGAATGTACGCAGAGCAGTCTTCAATCCCACATGTGACACAGTGGTTTTTTGACACGACACCAGGCACGCCACCACTTACCGATGATGTTAAGTGTCGTGCTGGCCCGCCTGGTTCCCCCTGGATGGACAGCCACACAGGTGACCTCCCCGCCCCGGCCTAGGTCCAGTTTGCCCAGGTCCAGTGTCAGCCGGCTGCTCTGGCTGAAGGTACCGTCGGAAGCCTGCCTGTGCCCCGACATGCCCCCCTCACCCAATGACTGCACCCCCCCGTCTGCCCCCACAAACTCCCAGCTGAGCTCCAGAGAGAGGGGGGCGAAGCCGGAGGCCTCGCACTGCACAGAGAGAGTCTGGCCAGGGTAGGAGATGGGAAGTGGGGAGGGGGAGATGGAGAGGGAAGGGGGCTCTGAAAAACAGAGTACAGTGAAGTTAATGAACACAGTAACAGTCTACAGTCCTCTGTGTTACAGTCAGAATCACATTCTCTTACAGAGCACACATTGTGCTAAAACTCAACTAAGACCAAAGTTACTATGCCAATTATTATTGTGTAGCTGTAATCAGACAGCTCTTTTTGAGAGCTTGTTTTATCTTAAGCATTTTCAGTTTATATATAGGCCTATATTAATTTCAAGCCTTAAGCATGACCATTTCTCAAGTCTTATGAATTAAGTATATGATGTATATGACTTCATATTTAAGTAACCTTTATGTTATAATTACTATGTGAGATGTAACAACAGGTTAAATAGCAGTTAAAAGAAGGGGAAATTTTGACTGACTCCCAAGCAATTACATTTGCTCACCCTCAATCTCCAAATCTATTGCAACCTGAGCCAGTAGATACGGGAGATATGCAGTGCAGATGTATGTTCCAGTGTGTCTGACTTGAGCTTCCTCAAGGAGCAATGAAGCATTTCCTGTTTGGTGAAGAGCAGGTATGTCGAGCTCCGCCCCTTCCTCTGTGGTCTCAGCCAATCGGTCTCCCTTGCCATCGTAGGCCACCACCAGCCTGCCCTCCCCCCGGAATTGGTACCGCCACTCCACCGCAAACCCCAGTCCAGACAGGGGTGAAGAGGCATCCATCCAGAACCCACAGTCAAGCACCACTGGCACCCCGAGTCTCGAGCGGATTGAAGTGGATGTACTGAAAACACTGAGGATCACTGATTTGGAGAGAAAGGAGTAAAACAAACTTTTAATATATACTCCAGCACTTTATTTGTGCTCAACTGCTAGTGTAAATTTCCATGTTTTTATTGCTTATTCATACAGCTAAATACCTGCTTAAGCAATCCTTATTCACAGGTAGAACAGCAGAACTCCCGACTAAGATCTGAACAAGCAACCTTCTGGTTATGCATCCAGTCTTCTAATCAACACTGCCCACGTTCCACTGTAATGGTCAAGTTCCACTACTTTTGAGTAACACTATTCATCCAAGGTTTCTTAGAAGGAACAACCCTTCAACTCTCTCCTGCCTGAGGGACTAAGCTAGGCAGGGCTAGGCTTGGTAAGCGCTTAGATCGGAGATTGGGGCAGGAGAACAATAGCCCAGTGAAGACACTGGGGACACTGTGCTGTAGGAGACAATGTCTTTTGGATGAGACACTGAACTGAGGTCCTGAATCCTTGCAGTCTTGAATGGTCTCATGGTGCATACCACAAAATGTATGGTGTCCCCTGCTGTTCATTTGTGGAAGCATTAGAGTCCTCCTGTTTCAAAGTTATACATCTCTAACACAACAGTATTTTGCACATTGCCATTGCAGAACATATGCTACATCTTTAACATATCTTACCATTTGGCTCATTGGTACCCTTGGGCGCCCGCATCACACTAGACAGTGTCAGCTGTCCATCAAGTCCCTGCAGTGAAGCTGAGAACCAGTCAGCCTGCAGGTAGATGGGGCTCTGAGCGGAGCTGGTGAGGGGGGCTGCCCATTTGACCACAGCAGGCTGAGGCAAGAAAGGGTTTATCTCACACAGGGGCTTCTTCACTGAACCCTCTGGTGATTTAAGAGAGGAACTGCAGAGGGAGGCACTTGAGTCTGTGAACATAAGACACCAATTGTCGGTCTGCAGGGCAAATGACCTCATAAAAGGCAACAAAGAGGACAATTCAATTCCAAAAGCAAACAAATTTGACTTTAACCCTCAATGAATACTTTAAATCAGAACCCCTAAATAAATAAATAAATAAATGAATACAGTTGTGTAAGCAACTACAAGCACTTCCATACGTTCACTATCAGGGTCAGCCTCTTTCCCACAGCTTACATTTAGCATAAGGCACTTTTAAAGTAATAAGGCTAATGACGGAAGTCATTCCATTTCAGCACCTTGCTGTAGAGTCCTACAAAGGATAACCCTTTTGGTTAAAATCCCAACTCCCTTCACACAACAGCAATACCTTAGTATCCATACTAACAGGTATAAATAAACTTGGGTCATTTCACATCCAGAAAGTAAAAACATAAACTGAACACAGATCTGCGGAATAAAGGTATCAACTTTTATGTCAATCTCTTCCTGTGTAAGTGATTACTTTGACTAGTGTGTCTAAAAGCATATTTTTTTCCCTTTATCATTAGTACTTGGAATTAGTCGATCAAATTTGAGAATCCTTCGATATGACTCAACGTGTCAGTCAGTCACATTCTAGCATGTCCAGCTTTACATCCCCTAGCTTCAGCACCCAACATGTCTGAGTCAAATTTATTTGCAAGTCACGCATGTTTCTGAATTTTAATCATACATTTGTGGTATGGTATAAAACACTCAGTGTGGGCCTGATGAAAGTTGAAGTGGGTCCACCCAGCTCCCCTGGAGAACTGGCACTTGGCTCTACAATAGTTCTGTAGACCCATGTGGCTGATACTGACCAGTAACGTGGTAGATTCTCGTGGGGTCGATGTCAGCAGGGGGTTTCTGTTGTGACTCGGCTCCTGTGCTGTCAGGGTCTGTTCTGACATACATCAGGGACTTCTCCTGGCTCATAGCAGCGGGAAACCCTCGCCCTGGCTTCTCCTGTACAAACCAGCACTCCACTACTGGGCAACCTGTCCCATGGACTGATACAGGGAGGAAGAAAGAATGCTGACACTGAATTAGAGTACATTAACAGCAATGGGGCAAAGAATATTTTCAATTAATTATCTAGAACATGCATGTACCTATATTTTCATGCTATAATTGAGTGGTGTTCTGGAGAAAGCTGATAACCCTCACGAAAATGATGCTCGCACAACTAATGCTTTGTCGGTGAAAGCACTAAACCCTTTCAAGCGAGTTTTATATCTGTAGTGCTGTCTTCTGAGGGCAGCAATGGGATAAAGGCATAACCTGTCAAATTAAAACGATTATAAAGTGTTTGTTATGATATGTATATAGCTATATGGGCTACATTTTTGCTCACGAACATCCCTCTTCTGTTTTACTACGATACTTTCAGTTTCATGTGATTTTCCATTCTTATGCAGGTAGAATGTAAGATAACTCTCTCTGCCCCGTCTCTCTGTTTGCATTGGCTCGCTCCAACAATTATAATTTTAATCTAATGAGACCCCCGTCTCACAGAACAGAAAATAACTTTCACTCAGTCATGTATTACAGCAAAATATGCGTTTCGTTTATGGCTGGCTACTTACCCTGCATAATGTAGTTCAAGAGGACGAGGGCGAGTGCGTAAACAGTCGAAACATTTGCCATGATGGAAGTTAATGGCGTTGATCCGACTAACTTCGAACAGCAACTAAAATGCAGAATGGAGGGCAGTCTCGTTTATTTGTTGTGTACAGTTTCATACAATGCTGCTTTGCAAAAAAAGTCCACCGAGGCGGTTGATTGTCCGCGGAGTATTCACTTTCGGTTTCACTGAGCCAGTGATCATGCGCGTTAAAGTTGAAATCGCATTGGAAAATATATTACCCATATTGATTTTCATTCTACTTTGTGCAACTGCAATGGTTGATTTGGTCGGTACCTGTCACGCAGCATACTGTTTTTTCTAAAATAAATGTGTAATAATATGGATAAGTGGAGTAATAAAGCTTTATTTCTTGTAAGAGCATTTATTAACCACAGGGTGGCACTCCAACACTGCTGAATACACAGTTCTGCGCTTGAAATTGGTGGTGAAGGGGTGACTTCGGTTGACCTTGTATTGGAAACACTGCATCGCTAACTGAAACGGGATAGGATTCTGGAGATGGCAAGAGGAGCCAGGTGCGACGAAGGTTCGAATAAGACGCCTTAATATTCTAATAAATCTGACTCATATCCAAATATTAAGAATAATACCAAATTTCAATTCTTTTGCTTAACGCATGCCCTTATCTAGAGCAACATTATGATCTCATCTATTTGAATATACATATTGTTAAAATATCAGTATTGTGGTACTTGTTTATGATCTAACAACTAAGAGGTTGTGTTGCTACATTTTAAAATGGCCTCATCCACAGCTTGTAAACTACTGAGCTCTGTGTTCGGGGCATGATTCAGCACTGAAAGAAAAAGTCTGTTACTGAACAGCATTGACCTATAACATTCGAGTATCAATGTCATGTCTATTTAGTGAAAGGAAATTGAAACTTTGGCTTGAGTATGACACAGTCTGATCCGTGGCCAGGAAATAGTGAGATACGAGCAATGCGTGTGGCCAGTAGCTCTTAATTTTGAGAGCTCTTCACAACAATGTTTGCCAATGATTATTATCAAAATAGCTTTAATAATTATGAAGCAAGGAATAATACAAAAATTAAGACTGTGAAAAACTGTTATGTCCTGTGTTTTACAACGCAGACTTAATTCTTCATATTTAACTGTGTGGGTGAGCAGTGCAGTGTAACTGATCTGTCTGAAAACTAGCGAGATCGAAATGACACATTGTGTTCATTACATTTTATTGTTATTCAGTTACTTCACAAACACATCAGGTAAAAATTACATTAAATAATAAATCTATTTACACTGTAACCAGTCAGAGCTTCACACTTGATTTGGAGAGGGTACAGAGCTTGCTTGCTTTCTTGATTTCTGGCACTATGCATGAGGCACATTTTGATAAGCACAGGTTGAGCAAGTTTGTATGCGGCATCTAGAGTGAAGTGTCCAGTCAGTCTTCCTCTCTCACAGGGCAGTGTGGGCAGACGTCTCAGAATCAACACTGGTATAGCTTATTTTCTCACTCTTTGTTTTCTGGTTGCAGTTCCTGCCACTGCCAGACTCAGTGTCTGTTTGGACTTTACTGGAGAGGTCAGCTGCTGCCTTGACCTCTAAATGGCTGGGAGCTTCAGCAGGAGGGCTTGACACCACTATCTCTACAGGCTCTTTGGCTGGCTTCACTGGTGAGGCGGCAATGGCTTGTTCAAATTGGTTATCACTCGAGCGACGCTGCAGTGCATGCTGAGTGCATGAGAAGGACCGCTGCCTGGGTGCTGGCTGGGGGGACAAGAAATGAGGCGTGGCGGCCCGAGCAGCTTCCTGGAGCCTTTCTGCATCCTCCTCCTCTGCTTCTGAGGTTACTTCCTGCAGAGTGCTGATTGGCCGGGGTGGGCGGCCGAGGATTCTGGGAGAGACCAGTGCTGTTGCTGTCTGGTATGATGGGGGGCGCCACTCTTGGGGGGAGGCACACCGGTCTCTTCCTGCTGACCAATCACTGAAAAAGAGGTGAGAGGTGAGTAAGCTGACTGTGAAGAAGTAAAATTCCTAATCACAAGTATTCCACCGTGCCAGTAGACTTTGCAACAGTAAATGAAACATCACACCAGTATGCTATCATCTAACATACTTTAATTCTGATTTAAAAGAAACAGAAAATTCTCTGTTTTCAAAATGATTTCATAATCTTGATAAATCATTGAATGTTGATGAATTGGAAGATGCAATGGGATTTTTCTTTTGCTGTATTTTACGCTTTACCTGCAGTGAGGTGGCAACATTTCCCGGTGACCTATGACTCCAGAAAAGGAAGCACTTCTCCCAGGAAGGCCAGGCTGTGCAGCCCATGGCGAATAGGGGGCACGGTCCTCCCATGACATGTCATTGGCTGTGTCGGTGGAGGGAGGCCCTCTCTGAGTCCTGTGAGCCAACAGCAGCTCCAGGACATGGTGATGCAGCCCCTCACGAGCGGCGTCCAGCGGGCGTCGACCTCGGCGATCAGCCAAATCCTGATTGGCCCCGTGGAGGAGGAGGAACCGAGCAGTGTCGTAGCAACCATTGAGGGCGGAGAGGAAGAGAGCAGTTTCACCCTGACGGAGGGAGGAAGTGTTTGCCATTACACAAAGGTAGGAACCTGCAGGTTTCCAACAACATACATAGACATGCATTTGCCTGCAGTAAAAGGTACAATTAGTTCCCTTAGCTAAAGGCCCTGGTCCCTAATGATATTGTAACTAATAAGTAACTAATTAGGTAACAACATCTAATTTAACATCTGTTGAAATTGCCCATATTAGATCCCCCAAACTTTCACACATCGGGCTATATGTACTTACATGCAATTACAGTTGTTAGTTTTTGTATAGCCTAATGTTTAACCACAATAACGACATGATCACATTTTACACATGGTAATAATACAGTAGTACTGAACAAGCAGCCACGTTATTACATTATTACTAATAACTTGCAGGTATTCCTTGTGAAGCTAAAATGGACTGATTCAGAACCTTCTCGCAACACTGAGAAAAGCCTTGAAAGCAGCACAATTAGTAAATTATTAAATACGGAGTATTCTGTTACAATGTGCTCTATTCACTTAAAGGAAAACTCTTTGTTTTGCGTTACCTTGTAGTCCTGCAGGTCCACTGCTGCACCGTAGCGAATGAGGGTTCGTGCCAGGGAGAGGTGATTAACTGAACATGCCCAGTGAAGAGCTGACCTCCCTGAGACAGAGAGAGGGGGTCGATAGTGGACGATCGCAAAAGAAAAAAGAGGGAGGGAAATCAAGAAGCAAGGGAGTGGTTGGCAGATAGAGAGGAGAAGAGAGAGGGTGAAGGGATGGTTGTTGGCCAAGAAACAATAGACAGTGAAAGGTGAGGAAAATACAAGAAAAAAAATGAAATAACAGGGAACATGTCAGAGTGTGAGGGCGACAATTAGAAAAGAAGAGTGAATGCAGGAGGGTCGGGGGCGGGGGGGGCAGAAAAATGTAGGAGAAAGAGGGAGAATGGTGAAGCAGAAAAAAGGGAGTGAGCGACAAGTGAGTCAGCCCAAGGGAGAGAGGGAGAAAAGAGAGGGAGATAAGCAGGTGAGGTTAATACAGTACATTCACACTGACTGGACACTATAGCATTTAACTTTGTTCTGAATCAGAGGGGGGGAGCAGAGGTGCTGGAGTGAGGAAGAGGAGGAGCAGAAGGAAGCGGCAATTTTTGTTTGTTTTTGTTTTTTAAGTAGTGGAGAAGGAAGTGAAGAGGAATGGGATGTGGGGAGAACCAGAGAAAGGCCGAACAGGTTATACATGACACTTCCACCCTAACTGGAGATAACACAATAAGACGGCGAGGTTACTCAGTCAGGGATCAGAATGTAGACAGAAACACATACATACAACATATTAAATGACAACTCTCAGATTAGTTACTTTAGAGTGATATGACTTACAAAAACAGTAATTCAGTGGCTTGACACAAGCTCAAGTAATAACAGGTACAATAGTGTATTGTATCAATTTAAAAGGACTGCACACTTTAAATCCAGATTCCGTACTGAAGTAAATACTTTAATTTAACTAACAGTCTTGATGAAATACCTGTAACCTCTATAGGTCTGACACTGTTACCAGTCTAAAGGGAGATCAGAATTAGGCTCCCAATTCAAGTACATTAGTGCAGCACTCACACTACCTGGAACCTGTGGCCATTACATTTTCCTGAAAGAGGGACACAGAGACTGTAGATATATGAGACAGTACCAGTGTGGTCTGTGTTGTTGACTGGCACCCCAGCTCTCAGCAGCTCTAGAACCACCCGGTCGAGGCCGCTCCTGACTGCACGGATCAGGACCACAGATCCGTCTGGGCCGCACCACTGAACAGGGGCAGACTGAAACACGAACAGGCATTATCAGACAGTGCACAGCAGTACATCAAGCTATACACGAACCTTGTAGGTTCATTCAGTTTCATTGTGATATACATCCACAGTTAATGTCTACTCCTAAACCAAACCTGATATTGGCTCACATTTTGCATCCTGTTATGTGGTGGGGCCGTGTTTCTCTCCCATCCTCCAGGGGGCGCTGAACACACAGAGGTTTTATTATTAACGGTGGCACTTGCACAAATGATCGACTGCACTACTGTGCTTCTTTTAGCCTGCATTGTACTACCCCTGTGAAAAAAATGTTCCTTCAAGCTGAAAAGGTCATTGCTACACCAAAAGCAATATTAACTCTCTGAAACACTGAACAACATTCATTCATTCATTCTCTTTGCTCCTTGAGGAGCATAGGGCATCCAGAATTCTCTTCCAAAGGTGGGGGCATAGGGGGCCAGTTTATATTTGACCCTCAGGGAGTTTTTGTATACCTGCTCCATAAATGCATAGCAACTGGTCCTCCACGTTGTGGGTTTTGCATAGGGCTAACAACCCTATCATAGAAGAAGTAACTGTTACAGATACTGATACAATATCTCTGAACAACATTAAATTCACATAAAACATCTTATCACAATCAAATGACATCGATACAGTAAGCTTATAGAGTGACTGGTGCGCCTACCCGGTGCAGGTGATTGTGAATGGCTAGCCGAGACTCGGAAGTTCTTCTGCTCCTGAGGTCTGTGGTCACAGATGGAGTCATCTCCCTGTCGTTGTGAGCACCTCATGTTGATGTCCTCCATAGAACTCTGGGTAATATCTGTATCACTTCCTATGTCCAGTTCCTTTTTGAGGGGGCTGGGGTAAACAGAGGAGAGTTAGAGATGTGAGAGCTGAGGTACGGTAAGAGAACTGCAGAACAAGTGCCGACCATTTTAATGGTAGGATAAATAATATGGTATGTTTACTGTTTACCTTCACTACAAAGTTTTAATCTGGGAAAAATCAGCTGTATATCTTAAAAATGTGTTTAAATTTTCTACACATTTAAAGTCAAACATTTCCTACCTTTTGTGATATTTCTGTTGTTTTGTCGATACAATTTTTCTACTATAAAATCACTAATTTCAAGAGAGGCTACTACGTCAAATCTGGTTAATCAGTTTGTTGGGCAAAATTATGGTGACATGAGAAATGTGAGTTGTAAAACTTATTCTGAAAGGCCTGTGCTTGCAGAGAGGGTATCAACACAGTGTTTATCATTCTTTTCTGTAATACTATGACACCAATCTCACCGTAGTCTAATAGCATCCTCTCCAAGGGGCTCTCTGCGCTTCTTTCCGTTCTCTTTCCCCTTCTTTTTCTTCTTCAGCCCATTCCTCTCTTTCTCCCTCCCCACTCTTTTCCTTTCTTCTCTGTGCGGTATGTGTTGCGCCCATGACTGTCCCCGGTGGTCACTGTCTGTAACTGTCGATCTGTGTCGCACCCTCTGCCCTGCCTCCCTGTCCGCTCTGCACTGCCGGGCCCGTCTCAGCAGCACAATAACTAATATGGCCAGGGCTAATCCCAGCCCAGCTGCCACGCCAATCACTGCCCATATCCATGAGGGGGTCGCTGTTGGGTACAGGGACACAAAAAAATAGCTCCAATTCAGCAGCTGAGGAGAATCCGCGTAGGAGCTGAAACATTGAAAATCTGACTGTAATTGTAATAATAATACTGCATTTGCTATAAGCTAATCATTCATACTTCATCATACATTTGTATTTACTGAGACTGTGCGTGAGATTGTGCCATACTCTGTTCTTGTAAAAATATGATATCCACCTAGAGCTATGTAGAAGATGTAAATGCTGTGATAATTTTACAGCTCTGTCCATGGTGGTTTACTCAATGGATGCTTACCATTTTAACATTTCAACTTGAATGGATACACTTATGTTCTATTGTGCTGGAGGTCGCACTGGATAAGAGCATCTGCTAAATGAATGTAATGCAATGTAGCATTTCCCTTAGCATGATGATGGCAATTTAGATTTTCTGATGCTTTACAAATGGCAGCTTTTTTTCATAAAATAAGTGTTTTATGAAAGTCACTTTAATTCAATATAGAATGGAAATCATTTAAAGAGCATCACAATTTGATAGCGTCAACCAATCAATATTTTTTTTCTAGTTTGTTGGGTGGTGACACGAGAGGCATATCTTTATAAAGTAGGCCTTGACATGCTGCGTTGTTATAACAGCAGAACTGAAATATGTGATCAAAATAAGGTGAAGAAAACACTAAGAGAATAACCCCTGACTGCGTGGGTAACATTCCAATAACGACATGGGCATACTGTTCACTTCCTCTCCCTGTGTGTCCACGTCTCGCTCTCCCAGTTCCTCCGTAACTCCCCGCACTGCGATGACTGCTCGAACCTCTGGGAATGAAGACTGCGAATGCTTCGATGTCATCATTGTGTGCAGGAAGTTTGCTGCTTCAGTGGCAACTGGGAAACAGGTAGAGGGCAGGCTGGAGCATGGCCTGTTATCAACTTGGAGGTACCACAGTGACCTAAGGGAGAGAGAGACACACAGTGGGCAAAGGAAAGATGGAGAGCAAGGTGTGGTGGGCTTCTGTAACTCAGAAGTCCCTGATAAGTACAGCTGAAGGTCTTTATAGTGTTCAATTATGTATATTTGAAGATACCCAAGCAATGGCATTTGCACAATCATGTAAATTACAACACAGAATTGTTAGTCATATGTTTGAACAATACATAGCCTTAGACCACCAAGATTTTCATTTTGTTCCATTGAAAGTTTTGCTGTACATAAATATCATTTGAAGACAATGGAAATATATGTATGTAGGTCGGTAAGTATGTAAGCACAAGCTTTGGTCTACAAAATAGTGCCATGAATGTTTCTTCCACCCACTAAACACTAAAAATAAAAAATACACGTCATAATTACCCATTGTTGTCATGTGTGGACTTCAGAGTCAACAGGTCAGCAAGCTCCTGGGAGTCAAGTGTGAACAGGTTACGGCTAGAGTGGAAGGGCGCAACCCCTCGCAGTTTGAGAACAGTTTGCAGGAGAATGCTGAGGGCCCAGAGCAAAGAACTGTTCTGAGATGGGACATCCTGTGCAGGAATGTGAGTATGGAGGATCAAAGTACCCCTCGCCCAGAGAGGTCTTTGGTTGTTAAGGCAATCACTCCCATCCCAGCCGCAGGGGGCACTGGAACACCCCTTCTCACAGTAGGAGTTGCCATAATGGTCTCGGCAGTATTGTCTGTACTTTGGCCTGAGAGAAGAGGCAGAGATGGAGGGGGAAAGATAAGGTATTTAGGGCTATGTAAACAACAGAGAAATTCCAAAAAAAGATTGCTGTTAGTATGACTGTTCTGTTGGTGATAATACAGGCAGACATCCCCATTGAGGGCATATTTTTCAGTTCACATGAAAACAAAATCATTTCTCTTAAAATAAGTACCAGTAACTGCTGTCAGTAACTGCTAATACCTAATGAATGAATTTATAATGCCATTTAAGCTGAAGTACACCAAAGTCTTTTAAGGCATGCTGTTTATTTAAGCTGCTCAGCTTCTCATGAGAAAAACAAACTCATCCAGCTCATTAGGAAACTCATTCGTTAAATTTATTCACTAAAACAAGGAAGCTCCTCGGGTGGAGAATCTGTCAGAAATATCTATCTTACATGCACTCTCCATGATTCTTGCTCAGGCAGTCGAACCCATCTTTCAGACACTCGGGTGCAGAGCACTCCTTGTCACATGTTCCATCTGCGAATTTGGTCCTGCAGATCCTGGCGGAAGGACACTGAGCCCAGGGGTCATTGGAGGGCGAGGCTGGAGGGAAAGGAAGACGCAGACACAGAGGAGATGTCAAAGTGACCGGCTTCCTTGACCTGGAAAGTGTTGTCTGAATATTTTCCAGATACAAGGCCAAGTATGAGTAATCTGATTAATTAACGTATGGAGAGATGAAATGTAAACATTGAACTATCCAGTGTTAAAAACGAGAAAGCTGAAGTAGTTGACAGTTTTTGTTTTGGGTTTTTGTGTCTGTGATCTACAATACAGAATGACCGCTGAATGTACTGTACTTGCTTTTATGTTTTCTAATGCCAGGTGGTCAGAGACATCAGAGTGTTTGTGTGTGTGTGTGTTTACGTGTGCTTGTTGTAGGTAGCTGCTTGGTTACTTTATTCACTACCAGGTAGGTGGATAGCCAGGCAGCATAGACTCCATTAAATCAGTTGAACCAAGAAAAGCAGTTAACTAGTCATAGTAAGGTTAGTGGAATACCTGCTGGCTTTTAGAGTGTAGACTATTTTATTCGTGAATTTGCTTTTTATTCAAGTGTATAAGGTAGAAAATAAAGGTCAATTGCAGTTGATATACTTATGGAATATGCTGTGAGACCTGTCATATGTGTTTGTTGGAACATTTTCATTTATGGATTCGGAAAAGGCAATGAATTGTTATTCCTGATATTTAACAGGACTGTGATGTCAGAGTGCACATCACTAGTGCTAAACATGACCACTGGAAACAAAGAAGGCACTCAATTCATGTAGTGTGAAACCCCATGATTTCAATGCCTTCAAGTGTAGAACAGATAAATATATGGATATTACATAACGATAGCAAACCCTGTAAAAAATTAAATCTCACATATTAGAATATACACTGTGTCCATGCAGTTACATAGCACCATAAAAACTGAAGTTTGCATGAATGTTAAAGAACTCTCTGTCAGGACAGGAGAGGCGTGTCCCTGGCATTAACCACACGGGAAACAGGAAATCGGGGGCCTGACACAAACAGGAAGTTTCCAGGAGAGGCGGACAGCGACAGGAAATAGAGGGGGTGGGAGTGGAGGCTGAAGGTTGTCAATGTGGTGATGAGGAATGTAAGGGAGAGAACAATAGGCCTGGCAGGTGTGTGGAGAACAATGACCCTAAAACAGACAGCCGACAATTTGACCGAAATTTGCTATGGTACACACAGTAAAATCATTATTCAGCAAAATGATATGATGAAGAAAAAATGTATTAATTTTTTCACCAAAGCATACTTAGTTACTTTCAGATAGACAACATATTACATCTACTTAGCATAACATTCATTTATGGATAGAGCAAAGCATATGCATAATATGCAGATATACAAAACTGAGTACAATTAAGAAATCTGATGATAATAGTATTGTATCTGCTGTGATTTTTGAATGGATGGATGAAGTTACAAAAGCCATTGAGATCAAGAGATTAGCAAGTGTATTTTGTTGGAAAACTGCTGGTGAAAACAAACAGAGAAACCACATATTCAGTTGTTTGAGTTGTAACCAGTGCAGATGTGAAAACACGCAGTCTTGCCCTTATCCCTCGCTCAGTTTTAACCCTGTGATGCGGTTGGAGACCTACCTCGACACAGCCAGCTCCAACTGCCGAGCAGCAATGTGGTGGTCATAGCCAGCTGCATGGCATCCATAGTGTGCGAGGTGGGATGATGGTGACTGGGCCACGGTCGTCCTCTGCGTCCCCTGTGCGTCTCAGTCACTAAAAAAGCACTGGAAGAGGTTTTCACCCACAATGCCCAGTCCTGTATGTCTGTGGGTCTCTTCGCCTGACGTCTCTGTTAGTGATGTGACTGTCTGTGTGTGTTATATAGTCCTGAGTCTGGGTCTCGTCTGGTGGTGTCTGACTCTCTGTTCATTAGCTGTATGGAACCGTGTGAAAGCTTCAGTGTAGTCACCCCCCCCCCTCAATTCTCTCATTCTTTTTCAGAAGCACTGCGGATATCTGGACAACTTCCTGCCACTGTGTGGAAAAGAATAGGAGCGGGGGGTGTGTGTGTGTGCGTGTGTGTGTGTGTGTGTGCGTGTGTGTGTGTGTGTGTGTGCGTGCGTGTGTGCATGTGTGTGTGTGTGTGTGTGTGTGTGTGTGCGTGCGTGCGTGTGTGCATGTGTGTGTGTGTGTGTGTGTGGAGTGCTGCACCATTTGTTTCCATGTGTGCGCATATAGGTATGTGTGTGTGTGTGTGTGTGTGTGTGCGTGTGTGTGTGTGTGTAATATGAGTGGATACTTTCCTGGGTAAAGAGTAAGCATGTGCGAATAAGCCCATTTCAGTATTTGTCTGTGTGTTCATGTCTGAAATTTTGTGAGCATCTGTTTGAGGTGGAGTTAGTAAAGGACCGTGTAAAAGTTCCCAGACTCCGCTCAATGCTAAATAGATGGATCCTGGAGGCTCATCATAACTGACCTCTACAACGAATACCCTCTATGCTATGACCACTTTGCCCTTATCTCAACACCAACTGAAAGCAGGAAACAATCAAGGAAGGTGTAACACAGAGAAGGAGTATGAATTCAAAGACCGTCTGTATGGGCACTGGGGAGTCATGTGATGAGACCAGTTGTGTGCAATGGGCTGAGGAGTGGTCAAAAACTGTACAGAAGGAGTCTCAACAAAATCCAAAGGAACCCTGGTCAGAATAAACCACTGACAGGAACTTTCAAGACTTTTTTTTTGCATTACTGTCTTTATGAGCACTTTATGAGCACTTTTCTGAACTTCTGTCATGGAAAAGTACTAAAATTAGTGGATACTTTGTCCAAAGTATGGGTGACATTGTCAACACATATATACACAAAACTGAAATATTGTGTATGAAAGTTTCATACAATTATATGGTGCTGCATCTCAGAAAGAGAAAATATTTGTGGTATTCATGATATTTGCAATGTTTTTTTAACTTTCTAACTTTTTAGTTCCCCGTTCACAATCCATTTTCTCCATTTTGCACAGTGTTATATAATAGATGAGGTGGAGACTATCTGAAAGATGAAGAGTGGCTGTAACTGACAGGCACACATTCTTTCCCCTGAAAGAGTTTTCTTCTCTCAATAATTCTGTAGGCTGGGTATGGCGTGTCAATACCCAGCCGTTGATCATACAGTGGCAGATGAACTAGGCAGGGTTATCCCATTCTAAGACGCACAAAACTCCCTTTTAAACTGAAAATGTTTTAGTCTTCATAACCTCTCCTGCAGCACTATTAACACAGTTCACAAATATGAATATTTTTGTGAACAGTTTTGTTTTGTAATTAGTAGTTTTCCCTTCCATTAATTTTCTTTGTGAACTTTCTTGTGAAAGGTAATCGTTCTGGTTGAAAGGGTCACTTCATTTCAACTTCCCAAAACTTGTCTTTTAAGTTACAGAAGTAGTTACGGGCAGGGATATTCGCTGCACTGAAGAAATTGCTGCCCTCTTCTAAAGTACAAACAGAGCGGTGTCGGCATGATTTTGATACCATAAAGTGTTGCCGCAAGGTGTCGCGGTTTCGTGCCATTCTTTTATTGTTATTCCACAAGGTGCTTTTGTCCACTCTGAGATGTCATCCGTCTCGATTCTGTGCAGGTTCAACGATTTTATCAACTTAGACATATCATAATCTGGTCATTGAAGTGGGGTAAAACCAGACCATCCAGAAACCATGGATCTCAATGAATCTGCGCAGAATGTTGTGCAGACGGCCAGTTCCACGAATGTCTACTTGTAAGTGACAAATCAAGGTAAAAGTAATAATAAGTATTGCATGTCTTGAATACAGTACGATCTCCGTGAGGATTTCGGTCCTGTAAATAGGGGGCGTTTCAAATGTTTACCCTGCCCTCAAAGTTGGTTTCGCTTTCGTGTCTTTTATACCAGGTAGCTGGCTACCGTGTGTAAAGTCTGAGTGTTTCGCCGGCAGCCGGCCACCCCACAGAGATATTCAGTGGCAGAGGTAAGCTGCTTTTGCTCTATGTTTCACTGACGCACCGTTTATATTAAATTTGGCTGGTTAGCTGAAAATATAAGCCAGTTGCATAGCTAGCCATTTACTTAGACAGCTGGCCATCTAGAATAGAGGCTACTTTACATGACAAATGGTCCAGCTGCGACATTTGAAAATATAAGCAGCTAAGTAATCAACAGGCTTTAATGAACTGAGTTAACTAGCTGGTTACACCCGCTTGGTAGTATTGGCTCACATTGGTTATTAATACCCTAGACGGTTGCTAGCTGGATACCATGCCTAATTAGCACGCTAAACAGAAAGTGAAAGTGCAGTTTGTGACAAACTAAGTTTATGAGACAAAATAATGCGATTAAATCGTTAGATAGCTATACTTCTTGCTGTCTTAAAACAGTAGGGTGTTAGCTAATGTAAAAAAAAAAAAAAAATTAATAAACTACTTTAGGTAGTTAGTCAGATGATAACGGATCAGTATGTCAGATAGCCAGTTAGCAAGCAAAGGTACCTAGCTAGCAACCAAAATTGTAGGGGGTTTCCTGCCGTCTTACGGGGAAACTGGTTTTCGCTTCTGTTAGCTAGCTAGCCAGCTAGCTTGCCATAGAGAAATGAACTGCATTAGGTCTTGTATTATTAACCAAATAATTTGTTGCTCTTTTCACGTGCTTCACACTAGTTAGTTATTGGTTTATATGTCACAGATTGGGCGTGCATTGCACTCCGAACTCTCCGAGTTTGTCAATGTATTGAGCTAGTCGATGTATAGTTCAGTTATCTGTTTTTATGCACTGCACCGGTCAATAAATCATATCCCCTGCGCCTTTGTCAGTTGTAATTGTAAAATTGATCTTATAGCTAATTACTGTACCCATTGCAAATGAAAGACTGTAACATTTCTGCCCTCTGATGTTTTAGTTTTGACATTCTTTTAAGTGGTGCAATTTACATAGTCATCTCTCCCACTCTACCCTCTCTCGCAGAATTTGATCGAGATGCCGAAGATGGTTTTCTCCCCGCTGATGTTTCTGTGCTTGGATGTCTGTGCAGTGCAGGCAGTGCGCTGGGCCCAGCTCCTGCCTTTCCTCCTCCCTCACCCTTTCCTCACCCTTTGGGGTGGGGGCGTGCTCCGTGCCGCTCTCCTCCTCTTCCTCACCCTCTCCCCGGGGTGCCCGCAGTGGTTAAGATCTCCGAAGGGGGTCCAGACCCTGGGGGTGCACAGCTTCCTCTCCCCAGCCTACATCACCCTTCTGTGGGCCTGTGGACAGTCAACTCTGGAGCTGCTGTGGGGGTGGCACTCCTGGCAAGGGGTGCGTGGGAGAACATTTATTAGACATACACTCTTTTTGTTTATGCTCATCGCTCTATGTGATAGCTTGCCATCATTTGGTATTAATATATATTTTTCAATGCATATGTCCTAGGCCCACGTACAGCATATCTTCTGTTATGCTGCAAATGATAATAGAAGTTATGAAAAAACTCCCCCATATTCTAATGTCCTGCATGCTCTGATGATGGGCATGCAAACAAAATGTTTGCATGTCAATTATCATTGTCTAAACTGAGTAGAAGATGACACGCTTTAAATCAAGTGTCACACAATACATAAAATCTGACGATAGGATGAAAGAGTAATGTGCAGTATACCAGAGCTATGAGTATTTATTATTATATCGAGTACCTCATCTTAAAAGAAAGTGAATAGTGTGTACTGGTTCTTTTATATATTAACAATGTAAAAACAACTGTTGCATGAAGCTGAGCACTTTGTGTTGTCTTACAGATACTGCAAGGATATGTCGTCACAGCTGTGTCTCTGTTATTCTGGCAACGATATGTTCCTTTGCTCTCCTCTAAACGCACCAAGAAATCCCAGGAAAAAAATGGTGCTTCGTTGCAGAGGCTTCTGGGATACATGCAGCCATACATCCTGCGGTTTGCAGCGATTGTTTCCTTGGTGGTGATCTCCTCTCTGGGTAAACCTGAACTTGAAAATCTCATTTTTATCTGTGGCCATTAACTTTGTATCTATAGAAGTCATGTTGGCAATGTATTATGAAATACTCAGTAGCAGCCTCTGATACTGCTACTGACACCTCATGCCCTTTTCCAGTGCACATAAACCTATATTCTAATTCTATATCTATTCATTTTTCACACAAGAATAGTTTTGTTCAGATGAACACAAACATTGAATGGGATGAGGTTTATTAATGGGATGCTTATACATGGTTGTCCTTTTGAGAGGTTGTTGCAGTGTGACACCTCTACAGTTGAATGTATAAGAATGAGAGGCAGGGTTTAGTCTAACCACAGTGCACTGTGTCTATGAATTTGAGTAATAAATGTAAGCGGGACACGGCACACTGCAGTTTGATTCTGTCAGAATTGTGTTTGTGTTATTTGGCTTAGGCAGTAGCATACAGTATGCCTACAACTAAGGAAGAAATATTATTATTAATATTTCTTAATATATTATTAATATATTATTAATAATATTTCTTATTATTATAAGAAATAATAGCTCTGTAATTGTAATAGCTCTACATGCCTAATGACAGGTGAGATGGCTATTCCATATTACACGGGCCGAATGACTGACTGGATCATGAACGAGGAAGAACCTGAGGCCTTCACTCATGCCATCACTGTCATGTCACTGATAACCATCATGAGGTGAGCACCTTTAGGACAACATTGTTAAAATAGGAACAGGAACTGGGAAAAAAGGTGGGAGGACGTGATCACAGATGAAGAGTTGGCAGGTTTGAGGGAGAGGCCTGGAACATGAATTGTTTGATGTCTGTTTGGCTAGACTCAGAAAACTATTCCACATGTTCATCTCCTTATAGATTGTAAATATATACACATAACAGTTACTACCACACTTGATGAGGTGTTTATAAAAAAAAAAAGTACAACCAAATGTGAAAGAAGGCATAACTGTTCCTCAGCATGGTCCAGTTTACCAGTTTTTCTTCTAGAAAGAGAGTGGGTGAGCTGGGAAAAGGCTTTTATTATTATTTTTGCAATGCATTGCAGGTTATACATATTAAACTGAATTTTGATCTTTTTTGTTTTTCCGAGCAGTACCATTGCATTAGATGTTTTCCTTTGTTTATTTTTTTTCTGAGATTTTGAGCTCTGGATTTTTGTGTTCATAGGTTTTTTGTTGTAATAAATGGACAGTGATATTTAATGGTTATTGAGACATTGATCAGTGTTTGTTTGGACATTAACCTTTGCAGTGGAACCAGATGTGAAATGTTTTTTTTTTTTACTTTTTCCTTTGTGTTTGGTTTTACATTTCACTACTATATTGCCAAAAAGCAAAGCAAAAACTCCCCCACAAATTCCTGCCTGTTATAATGCGACTGAAATTCAAGTGTGATCAGGCAGAGTGTTACCCAGGCACAGCCCTGAACGCTGTCATTGTAACCCAAATGAGGATGTTGATGGTAGCTGTCACCTAATTCTCTTTCTATGCTCCTCTCCTCTCCTTTTTCAGTGCTGTGAGCGAGTTTGTCTGTGACCTCATCTACAACATCACAATGAGCCGCATCCACACCTTCATCCAGGGCCTGGTCTTCAAGTCTGTGCTGAATCAAGAGATCGCTTTCTTTGACACAGCGCATACTGGTGAGACCCTGCTGCTACATGTGTAGGAAAGCACATGTGAACGATACTGCACACACGTTGATTAGGCCATGCTGGGAGGACCACAACCAGTGTTTACCGCACAGTCAATAACTAACTACTCCATAAGTCCACAAATGCGGTGTGGTTTAGACCTCTCAAACCAAAATGACCAAGCTATCACCACAAAAGCAATTGTGGTTTTTCAAGTGATACAGATGTGTCTCACCCCCTGTCTTCAAGGTGACATTGTGTCCCGCATCACCACGGACACCAACACCATGAGCGAGTCTCTCAGTGAGAAGCTCAGCCTGCTGATGTGGTACTTCATGCGCGTCACCTTCCTCTTCGTCTTCATGCTCCGGCTCTCCTGGAAGCTGTCTGTCTTCACCGCGCTGGGGCTGCCCATCATCTGGGTCATTCCTGAGATCTCCGGCAAATTCTACCAGGTAGAGAGGCTTTCCAGTTGGACTTCCTAAAACACTGCGGAACAACTAGGGGCCTGAAAGCTCACTGGTCCCCCTCTCGGTCAAGTCAAAATCTGAAATTTAAGTCTCACAGTCACTGATTCTGCAAACCAAGAGCAGGGAGCGGGTTCAGTTTGACTAGACATGAATTCTCAGTCCCTTCTTTCTGCCAGTGTGTACGTGGCCACTACACTGTGTCGGTATTTTGTGCCATTGGCCACAGAATCTGGGTGTTACAGTGAACTGTGTCTCTCCCAGTCGCTGTCAGTGCAGGTGCAGGAATCTCTTGCCCGGGCAAATGACGTCGCCATGGAGACCTTCTCCTCCATGAAGACGGTGCGGAGCTTTGCCAATGAGGAGGGCGAGACCCGAAGGTACAAGCAGCGGCTGGAGGACACGTACTCGCTCAACAAGAAGGAGGCTGCGGCCTACGCTGCTTCCACCTGGACCAATAGCGTGAGTCTCATGTTTACCCACAGTCATGGGGTGGGCAGTCACGGACCTCTGAAGCCTGGTGGAAGCCTGTTCACTGGGGTTCAACTGAAGGTCCTACGCTCTAAAAGACATAATGCTTTATCTTCCATCTTGTTGTGGTTGCATATAAAAGAATAGTGAGGAGAAATGTGATTCCTATTCTACTTTGCCATGCCAGAAAGGAAATTCAAAATTTGAACCATATGAGGCACTAGAAGTGGATCCAGATAGTTCCAAAATCATGTATGAAGTTAAATAAATGAATACCATTGAATACCTAAATGAGGTAAAGGATTGGTCAACCATTGCCCTGCACAATAACTGAGATTAACACAGAGCTATGAAAACTGCAAGGCCTTGCTATTCAGCCTGCGCTTGTCCTCTGCCTTGTACAGCCCCAGATCAAATATTCTGTGCTCACATCCAGAATACTATTATTGATGTTTTCACATGGTATATTGATATCAGTTTAACCTTAAAAGGGGGTTAAATGGCATGTCTTACCACTCCAAGATGTGAATGTATTTAATGTTGAAGAAACAGAGGCAGGCATTCTTTGGTACAGCAGACAGTCCTGGATGAGAGTAATTTGGTGTAACTCCCATTAAAATTAGGTATTCTGTTCTCTTCTCAGTTGTCCAGTCTGGCCTTGAAGGTCAGCATCCTGTATTATGGTGGCAGGCTGGTTACAGGTGGTGACGTCACTAGCGGTGACCTGGTGTCCTTTGTGCTGTATGAGCTGCAGTTCACCTCTGCTGTAGAGGTAAGCCACCCAAGCCAATCCCATTGCAGTTCAGCATCTACTAGATTCTGTACCAGTCTGCAGCTTTGTTTCACCCACTGCAACGTGAAGGAGCTAAATTCCAGGAGTGATATGTAAATAGCATTTCAGGATCTGGTCCAGACAGATTGAAATTGAACCAACTGTACTGATACCACCTTAGAGGAAATTGTGTCTGTTTCAAGGGGTTTATGTTCTCTAATCCAGGCTGATTCTCTTTCAGGTCCTCATGTCCTATTACCCCCATGTGAAGAAGGCCATAGGGGCCTCAGAGAAGATTTTTGAGTATGTGGACCGAAAACCTCAAGTACCCCCCGATGGCTCTTTGGCCCCCGAGAAACTGAAAGGTCATCTGCACTTCAAGAATGTTACTTTTGCCTATCCTAATAGGCCTGACACACCGGTGCTCAAGGTATATTCATGTTTGTGCGCAGCTGTGTTTGTGGGTGTACCATGCATGTGTCCCTGCGTACATGAATGTGTATATGAGTGCATTTGTGTATGTATTACTGAAGGAGAAATTGTTAGGGTAATAGAATTCATTTTAGGGACATGTGTTGAAACACAAATGCCATTGATTGTTTCAGTAGTGATGCCTGTGATATACTTTGCGTCCCAGGACTTCTCTTTGGAGCTGAAGCCAGGTCAAGTCACTGCCCTGGTGGGGCCCTCAGGAGGAGGGAAGAGTACATGTGTGAGTCTGCTGGAGAGATTCTATCAGCCTCAGGAAGGGGAGATCTTCTTGGACGGACAGCCGCTGCACAGCTACCAGAACCAGTACCTGCATAGCAAGGTAACACTGCTGGATTGCACAGCTATCAGAACCAGTACTTGTACAGCAAAGTAACACTGCTGCACTGCACAGCTATCAGAACCAGTACCAGCATTGCAAGATGACACTATTGCACTGCAAAACTACCAGAAGCAGTTCCTGCAAAACAAGTTAACTTTACTGTAGTAAACTGCAGTGGACAAGTGAAGACTGCCAGAGCTGGCATTGTTTGCATTCTTTAGTGTAGAACTGATATGTATGACTTGTATCTCGCTTTCTGTGTCCAGATCGCTGTGGTCAGCCAGGAGCCTGTGCTCTTTGCCCGCTCCGTGAGGGAGAACATCAAGTACGGCCGGGAGAATGCCACTGATGATGAGATGTTTGAGGCTGCCAAAATGGCCAACGCACACAAATTCATCACTGACCTGCCAAACGGATACAACACAGGTCAGTCTGAACAGTGTTGGACATCTGGACAGATGTCTTTGTGAATAATGCTGGTAATGATCCGACGAACCTTCCCAAGTGAGTATGTTCTTTGTGTTTGTGCTGTGTGTGGCCTTGAGAGAGAAACCACCCATCTCAACAGTACACCTCCCTTTCTATATAACCACACCTTCCTTTGTGAATGGCTATATCTCTCTCTGTCTAACTGTGCCTCTTTTTCGCATTTGGCTGTAATTGTCTTTCTATAGGGCAGCACCTACCTTTGTATGTAACTGTACCTCCTCTGATGTCACAGATGCTGGTGAAAAGGGGGGCCAGGTGTCAGGAGGGCAGAAGCAACGCATCGCCATTGCCCGAGCTCTGATTGGACAGCCTCAGATCCTGGTGCTGGACGATGCCACCAGCTCCCTGGATACCGAGAGCGAGCACTTGGTAGGAGCATGCAGATTTAGATCTCTGATCTCACACATAGGGACTGATATTAGGGCTGGTTCACTTCATTTAACCTGATTCATTCTCCTTGTATATTTCTGTTTGTGTTTGTCTTAAAAGTATTAAATGTAGATGTCTGCATCCCTCTTGGCATCTATAGTGTGCTAACTCTCCAACCCTCCTTCTGTGTACCCAGGTTCACCAGGCTCTGCTGAAAAGCTCAAACCGCTGCGCAATATTGATGATCGCTCACAGGTTGAGTGCTGTGGAGAAGGCCAATCACATCATCTTCCTGCAGGGAGGGGAGGTGCTACAAGAAGGGACCCATGCCAAGTTGCTGGAGAAGGGCGGGGCCTATGCCCAGCTTGTGCAGAAGCAGAACACAGCATTCCAGCGAAACACTGGGGAAGGGACAGACACAGAGAAGGTTTAATATAATGTATGAGCCCCTCGTATTGTATGGGAGAGAGCATGTGAACATGCGTGACAGCACAGTGTGACTATGAAACAAGCTGAAGGTGTATATGACATCATACACAAATGTAAAGAGGAAACAGAGTAAACCAAACCTGGTGTACTACACATCTGATTTAATTTTTTTAATTTATTTGTTCTTTTGCCCCTTTATGCAGCCCTGATTTAGAATTGCCAGTTGTACGTTAGGCTCATTTCACTTTGCACTTGCGCACAAGCCAAATGCAATACTCCAATACACTCACAAGCCACGTGCACATGTATAAACATCTTTTGTACTACATTGCACCACAGGGAAGTGGGCACTTATTGAGGATAGGCACAACTCTGTTAACATCATCCAAGCAGTCTGCCAACCTACCCACCCTTATCTCCACCGGAATGAAGCCAAACTGTACAGCCTCTGTGCAGTCCTGGTCGTGGTAAGCAAATGAAATGACCGGTATGGAACCCTGGCTGTAGGGGTCAGCCTATGCTCAAAGTGAACACCTTGCTGACTGAGCCACTCGGGACCCTGTTATACTGCACATTTGGCATATGTGTTTTTTCATTCCTCAATGCAGATTGCCAGCTGGCTGTGGCTACCTACATCCTCAGTAGTTGGCTAGTGTATCTGGCTTTCTCCACTAGGTCACAATATATCATCACAATGTCCCCTTAGTCTCTCCTGTATTTTGGCCAAACTTGCACTCCATGACATCTCAGCAGCCAGCTAAATCCCAATGAAACTGGTGAACAAGAGAGTATAGTACGCAGTACTGTAAGGATCATATCATTGCTTAAATGGCTGACCTGTGTATTCTTAATGACTTAAGAGCATTTATTGGTAAGTTCACACAGAAGAAAACATAGTTGACAATCCTACAAGACTAGAGCATTTCAGAATATGTGATGTCAAATATGTAGGAGTACATAATGAAAGGAAAAAAACATGGTGAAGCACAGAGTTACAGTTAATAATTAGGTACACTGTTGAGCATTGTATACTTAATTTATTCCTGTACACCACAAATATTATTAATAATTATGTGTACATTTCCTTGGCAATTTGTTTTAAATAGACACAGCAATAGCGGTGCTCTCTTTACACAAATCTTACTGAATCTTACAGTTCTGGCCCAACTTTGAATACTTAATTTTCGTTGTTATTTTCAGTAAGATCTGTGTAAAGAGAGCACCGCTATTGCTGTATCTATTTATGTGCGTATTCATTCCCTTCAAGGTCAGGACATTTGTTCTTAATGTTGCCTCTCCTCTGTGTCAGACAAGGAGAGAGCAGAAGGGAATTCAGTGGGCACAACTTGGAACCTTTTGTATTGAATTGCATGTTACTTTGTAGCATTTTTAAAGCAGTGGATTTTTCAGGAGGTTGTAGAATGGAGAATTTGTCTTTATTCTACTGTTCTATAATGGAAGGCATCAGTGTTTCTCCAGTAACCACTGTTGCCACAATTAAAAATAATTATACTGTTAATAATAAGGTTTATGATGAGTTGTGTCATTTTTCTCAAACTAAATAAAGACTTCCATGATTGAATTTACACACTGCATATGAATCAGTGTATGTGTATATATCTTTCTGAGTATGTGTATTTATTTGTGTGGACACCCATTTAAATGTATTTATGTAGGACATTGCATCACAACATGGCAGATATAGTGGTGCTCAAACAAAACATGTCTGAGTTTTACTTATAAATGTGGAAAATGCATGTCACATTTCACATTGTGGGTACTCATTAAATTTAAATTGTATTGTTTAGTTATGTGAAAGACTAAACGCCAGAAATGATGTATGAAGGCTTTTAATGGAGGACTGAACTGACACCACCACTCAGTAGTGATGTTTTATATGAGTATGTTGTTGAGTATGTTGGCATGCAGTAGGCAAAACAATGCCTTTCTGAGTTATAAACAGTGCTATAAACAGGAATGTAGGCCTGTTCTTGTTCTTCAGCTAACACAACTAATTGTATCTTGAAATTTATTTGAAGTTTTCTGCAAGAATTCTGTTAAGTATTTGAAAATGGACCCAAAGGAAGGTATTTTAGCTCTATTTATTAAATATGCACCATGAATTTCCTTAAATGGCTCATTTATGAATGCTTGGTATGTCCAACCAAATACTTTCACTACAAAAAACCCAGGATGCCCTTGGTGTGTTGTGTGTGTTCTGTCTGGGAGGCTGAGTGTTTGCCAGTGTGGTAACTGTGCTATAATAGTGTCAGCTGGCACTGACCTGCCATGTGGCTGGAAAGTCCCATCTCTCCTGGTTTTACTTTTACTTTGTAGTGTGGCCAACTATCTGGTTCAGCCTGCAGCAGAACCATCCTGGTCCTGAATCTTCAAACCCCCAGTGTCAGGTACACCTAATGGAGACACGTGGTTAAATTAATTTTAAAAAAGGCTATTTGTCTCTTTCCCACAGACTCTGAGAAACGTTCTCTAGAGATGTCAAAATACACAGAGTGGGAAAATTTAAATGAAAACGAAGAGACACTGCTTAGCTAAAGTGCAGTACTTGTTACAGTTTAGGATCATACATTTGACCCGTTTCTGCTTCTCATTTCTCATTGGAGCAATTCCTGCTACTCAGATAAACTATCTGTGCCCCATCTATCATTTTAACCACTGTCCCTGTAGTACAGGGCTAAAACACCATATTGTTGCTCTACTTCTTTCTAAAACCGAGTTACACAAAGCTTGAGATGGTTACCCTCTTTTCTAAACCTGAACAAAAATATATCTTTTGGGGAGGCAAATGAAGTCCATTTCTTTCCATCCTGTCGAGAAATGATTACAAAAAGCAGGGGACTGCCTGGTACACACTGCTGCTCATTTAGAAGAAGACAGACCTTTTCTCTGACTGGTCGATTATAACAACTTCTTACATTCCACTGCAGGAAAGCAAGTTACTGCACAACAGCAGCTGCTTTCATCTTTTTTTATCAAGTGAGGAACATCCTAAAATCACAGTGCCCTGGACAGCGTCCGCACTGCCGCCCCACGTGTTTTCAAGGAATTGAATCCACTGAGAGGAAATGAAATCACTTTGGGAAGATCCCGTGGGGTCCATGGTTGTATGAAACAGGAGCTGACCTATGATACTTACTTAAAATTGGAGTGGAATGTTTAGTTCAAAACATCAACTGTTTGTTGTGTTAATCTGCTTCTTCAAAGAATATGCATCCCCATTCTTTCAGGAAAAAAACCTCCTCTGTCTTTTTTGTCCTAGTTACTGATGATGCTGGTGTGTTGGCCAATGAAATTAGAATGTAAAATATGTGCCGAGATCGAATGTGTCGAAAGGGAAGTAAGCTGACATCTGCTGCCATCTAGTGAAATCTGCAACATGGTGACACAAAAAAATGAATATTCTCTGCAGCAGTCAGTAATTCCTACTGTTTGGGCGCCTGTCAGAATAAGCTGCTGAGTGTAGAAGAACTACATCACGCAAAGCCTTCCCACAAACCCCTGGAGGTCTTTGCTGGGTTCATTTGTTTGAAGGGTATGATGCATGTATGTCTGCGGTCATACGGGTTTTGGGGAGGCCTCTCACTGTCAGTCATACAACCAGACAGGTGCAGATGTGCAGTGTAAAGGACCTAGGTTCTATACTCGTTCTTAGTGAACAACATGTGGATATACAGGTGGTACACAAATGCTGCCTTGGCTCCACACACTGCATATGGGTTTCATCTTTATGACCAGAGATGGTACCACCAGATTGCAGTATTTCAGACAGCTGTCTTATGGCAATCATTGTCTTCTAAACTTACAGAAAGCCTAAATCCTGAATGTTCCGTGTGATGGCGTTTCTGATTGAAAATCAACAGAGACCATGTTATTATTCCAGTGTCTTTGATAGCAGTTACTATTTATAGCCCACTGCGATTTGCAATATAGAGCATAGATCCAAGCCTTTTCTACCTTGATTATACAACAGAATAGAAGAGACTGAAGTGATTTGTAGAAAATATACACCATACTATGATGTACAACTCAGCTATTTAATTATCTGAGAATGGTATGTATGAATAAAACTGTATTATTCCATATTCACAGTCTTCCACAATTGCTTGCTGGATTATGTTGCTATATAACATTAATTTGGGGAAGCAAGTATTATTACCACAGCTAGCGTTCAGGTGAATATTACTAGTCTGTTCACACACTAAATTTATGAAGACCCCCAAGCATAAAGACTAATATATTGTGGAGAACATTGTGGCTCAAGACTTTCTCTTTAATGACTGTGGCATGTTTCCTTTTATGATTATATAAAGAACTGTAAAACTGTGCATGGATTGTTCATTACTCATTAACTAGGCCTACCACTGTTGTTTATTTGTATTTAATGAGATGTTGTTGAGGATGACCCTCTTTCACAATGTTGTAGTGATGGAGTGAACTTCCCTGGCAACCCTTATTGAAGCAGAGGTACAGTAAATGTTATTCAAGTAGAATTTATGAGATTTTGTGGGGGTTTAGTAGGGCTATGAGTCTGGAGAAAATTGGGTTTATGCACAGAAAAAAAAATATTGATAATATATTTTTGAGAATATTTTTCAGCTCAAAGAATATATTTTAAATATATTTGAATTATTGCCATTTTATTGCCATATTGCCAATGGCATTGCCATTGCAATATACAGTATTTCTGGTTTGAATGTATATATTTTAATTGTATTTGCAAATATTCTTAGGATGAACAACATATTTCTCAATATAGCACAAAATATTTCATTTCCATATGGGTATATAAGATGTGACTGTTATTCACTCAGCAGGAAAGCAGTACAGGACTTCTCATGACCTGTTGGCCTAAATAGGTACATTTCAAAAACACAGTGCTAAATGGACAAAAAGATTGGGATGCAATTCCAAGATGTGGTTTATATTCATTGCAATAACATTCAGTATATCCAAACTAAAATGACATTTCAAAATGCACCATTCATTTCACTGATACATGCACTGTAACATTGCCTTTGTAACTGTCACAATTTATGCAAATATCCATAATATGATAGGATATGGATGACACAGTTGGTTTTAAAGGGATAGTGACAGGTGGCAGCAATCACACCACTGACCACATGGAACATTTGTTTTTTTGCTGTCCAACCATCCCTGGTGAGTTAACATGATAGAACTTTCTGAGTAATTTAATTGCAACCAACTGAGCTACTCTCTCAAACAGCCAGAATGAAAGCTGTTTATGTCCTGTAAAAGGATACTCAGTGGACCCTGTTTTAGAGGACTTACATACTAGGATAACACATTTTGTTTTCAGAGACAAGAGAGACTTTCAAACTGGCCTAATACATGTTTGTTAACTCTATACACAACCCCTCATTAGTTCCCTACACAGCTAACCAACACCCACTATGAAAAACTGAGGAAACAGGACCTTGCCCTGGCAAGACATGCTAGTTATGTCTGTGTTGAAAAGTTCGTTTCTGAACAACAGTTACAGCAGTTACTGTATATTTAAGAAAAATATGGGACAAGTGGTCTATAAAAGCGCTGAAAAGGTGGTTTTATGTGTCATCTTGCTACCTGTCAAAATAGATATTTTTCATGAACTTTATCATGAACTTCTTGAACATTTTCAAGAAATTACAATGCAAGAAGGATATTTAAGGAAATGTATTCAATAATTTACTATTTACATTAGACATAAATCCATGCCGAATTAACACTGTAAAACAAATTGCTGCTGCTGAATTGGTTATATGAACATTGTTTCGGGTGGCACATAAAGTTGTAGTATGGACGATCAAGTAAGAACAAATGGAAACAAAATACCCACGAATGTACAGACAAAAACAAACTAACAAAGAAATGTCGGCATATTTGTTTTTGGTAGGCATGCCGCATGCATCTATGATAGATAAATAGAGGCTCTATCTGTGGCCAGAAAGCTTGGTAGAACTCAGAACGGCGAACCCCAATTCAGTCATGTCACGTGAGCTTCTTCTGTCCAATTGGACCGATGGATGTGTCGAAGAGCTGACATGTCGGCGTTCAACGAAACTACTATTAGACAAGTATTTCTGTTTTATTTCCTCCTAACTACTGGGTCAGCAATATTGCACATGTAGTTTATGGTACATTTTTAGAAATGGATGACTTCTAAACGGAAACAGGCTTTTCCTTGAAGACTTTGCTGACGATAATCGAGATAGCCATGTCAGGTGACCTCCCCTCCCCCACTTTGTCTGATCGAAGGGAGGAAACCGGCGGACATCTTTGGGGGAAATGCGGTGGAAGAAAGTGACAACTACAAGAAAGAAAGTATGCGGATGAGGAAGAGGACCTTTTAATTTGTTATATTTTGGAATTCACATCACAATAATGGATATTTAATTTTAAAATCAAGAAACTTAAAAGGTTTTATGAATGTTATTTAATAATCAGTTTGGTAGAGGGATAAATGGTTAGTTTTTTGAGCGAATGTGTAATTTATTCACTTTTGTTCACATCTCGATTATTTATTATTGGTTATATAGTTCGTTCATGTCTGGGTCATGTTAGAAGGGCAGTTCTTAAAGACAATACAGGGAAGGGGCGGGATGTACGTTAGTTCAAACTAGCTTGTTTTATGTATTAAATGTAGCCAGTTGCTTATTTTTACGATGGACTTTTTCACGGGTGGGTCGGTCGCTGATAATACTGTTAACTCGTTAAATCGTTTAAGCAAATCTCGAATAGAGCAACTGACTTGGCTAGCTGTGTCGGTGAAAGACGTAATTTGTCTGAGGCTTGTGAGGCCTAGGCAAGAAAAAAAAACGAGGGTCCGTCCGTAAAAATACGCATTTCTAGTGAAGTTAGGGCTAGTTGTTGTTCTTCCCTAATTCAGACAGGATTCGTTGGCTACATCGCTTGCTTCATTGCATGCTTTGCTTCAATTTATATTTTTGTTTGGCGAGGAAAGTGTGTCATTCTCTGATTGGTGTACTTTTTGTCGTGACGTTACAGCTAATTTTACCCACCCTACAAGTAAACCAGTTAGCTTTATTGGAAGAAGGTTAGCGCCAGTGAGTTTTTAAAATTTAAAATGTCTGGTGTGTGTTGGCTACGTTTATCAAGGGTAGCAAGATAGCTGGCAGTGCGTTCGTTGGGCGTTGAGATTGAATACTCAAGATTGTAACGTTATTACAGTATTTAGAAGCTCGTTTTTGAGGGCATAATTTAGCTAAGTGTCTAAATATGCATAAAATGTATCCGCAAAGAATACGCCATTTTAACTGATGTGATATAAATAGTGTTGCTGTTGGCGTCGGACAATATCGGAACGGGCAAGAAAGTTGACTCCGCATATGAGCGGCTGCACCAGCCAATGACATTTCCAGAACTTGTGCCCGCGCCAGGACCTCTAGGCCAATCAGGACTTTATTCTTGCATAATGACGTAACTTTGCTCGAAGAAAGATCGTGGGCTTGAACTGAAATGGGAGCGTCCCGTTTAGCAAAAAAAGACATTCACTTTGGTCTTCTGTCATAGGTGCAATGATGTTATTGGCTCTTGACAACATGTTTTTTTTGTTGGACAGACAACAGTAGTATACCTATGATGAGTAAAAGGAATTACCTAAGAGTGGCGTCATACAAAGAGAGGTGTGGTTAGCTTGATAGACTGTCTTGGTGTCCTATGAAAAGTGGGGTCGGAAACACGTGAAGGGAATTGCGTGTCTGAAATTGTGCAGCTTAAAAAGAGTTGGGCGGATATAGAGCGGCGCCATTTCACAGACGGGCTGATCTAGAGGAAGAGTACAGGAACTGGCGGAGAGGGAAGGGATACAGGGACTCGAAAAAGACTTTTAACAGAATCCGGATCCATCCTTATGGAGACGGCCATAAACCCGCACCTTGACAGGTACCTCTTGGAGCCACTGACGTTAAGCTTGGGTTACGAACTGGTATTATTGACTGAAGAGCATCGTTAACGAACCCTGGGACTGGGTATTTTAAGTTGGTACAGTAGCTAACAATTTCCACCCTGTTGGAATAAACATGCCGTTTGTCCTGTGAGTCGTGTATTTGGCAGACAGGCAGTGTCTCTCAGCCCTGGACCAGGTGTCGTTTGTGCTATGACTGCTGATTGTCAATAGGTTTCAAGGACGTGTTTTATTGTGTAACGTTTGCTAGCTACATCTCTTATACTGTTTTGAATCGGCAATGTACGCGCCCTCAAAATCGTCACTGCGTCGCCGCCATTTTCCTAGCTAGATATCGCCCATCGTATAGTGGAGTTGCAACTAGCAAGCTGCCAAATGTTAGCATGGATAGATACTGGCATTCTTCGTCCGAGTAGTTGCATTTCCTTTATTCTGACTTATTATTTGCCTGTAAATGCTGTCAGTGTAAGTGCAATCTCGTTGTTATTCGACATAGCTAACATTGGCTAACTAGTTGTCCTAACCGGAGAAATGAACGGTGAATCCAGATGTTGTCTGTGAGACCGACAGCTTAAGTTGGTATTTAGGTAAATTTCTTTTACGAATAGTTAATGCTTAATAGAAACTTGACAGTCGAGCGGAATATATATTCTGTAGGTAGCCAGGCAATCAGTTTGAAGTCACTTGAAGTGTCGTTTAAGCTAGTCGGCTGACGTATTCGATGCTGGCAAATTTTGCATCCAGCTTCAACGGCAATGGGTTTATAGCTTGTTTATTGGGTTTGTAAAGTATTCACTGCTGCCTAGCTGACTAGAAAGTGGTGCTGTTTAGCAGACGCCGTTATCCGGGGTGACTTGGAATGTAGCAGCTGGGGGGCTCTATCACTGTGAAATGTCGCTCTGCAGTGTGGAGCAGGTAGCCGTGGCTGACCCTACACGCATCGTGTCTGTTAGCTGCATTGATCAAAGTTTGGGACATAACTGAATTAGTTAGGTATGGTTTGTACGCCTCATTTACTGGATAATCTACTTTGTGCTGGGGGGCTTTTGTGGGAGGATATGGGCCACACAGTACACCTGGTAGTTGTGTAGATGAGAATGGACGTGAAGGTCTGGAGTTTAATTATCAGCTGGTCTGGACGCCATAAATTTAGCATGCGATCGTTCGCGTGGAATCCCTCTGTTACGGGAATTGGTCGTAGCACTGGGCCGTGATCTAAGGATTGCGTGTGTGCTGTGTTTACAAAACAGATACAGTGCAGTCGCCATGTGGTGTGACTAACAACTGTGATCATGCCTGACAACGCCGGGACAGGAAGTTCTTTGTGGATTACTGCTTCCCACTTAAAGTTCACAAGGATGACAAAAGGAAGTAGCTAACTGAATAGTTAATCTGTGCAAAAAATCTTTGTTGCACTGATCTTGAAAGATACTTCGTGGATTATAGTATTGTAATTTAGCTAGACGATTTTACTACGTACGACGTCTTGAGGTTATCACTGTATATGCTTTTACTCATCGGTCGATTTCTAAGGCCTTGAAAACGGCTCAGGGCATGGTTTTCGCTCGTACGGAATTATACTTGAAAGTAAATAACAGGTATGTTTCTGCGAAATCAGTGTTCACGTTCACGAAATGACACAATTCAGTTATTTCATCAACTTGCTAATGTAAAGCCAAGTTAGTCTCTACTTTTCTTTTGGGTGCTTACATGCAGCAGTTTTCAGTTTAATGCCAAATACCTCACTTAAAACCTTCCCAATTTCTTTTTCAAAACCTTCCCAATTTCTTTTTCCTATAGTCAACTATTTTCCCCAAACATTTGTAAGTCTATATATATGCTTGTGTAGGATGTGCAGTTTGTGCAGTGTCTCTTCCTGTGTATGTAAGTAGAAATCACCTGGGTCAGTCGAGCCCCAGGGACATTTTCTACTTTACTTCAGTTTTACCATCTTCTCAATAAAAAAACCTTTTAAATAAATATCATTGTTTATTATACAGTGTTCCTTCATTGTGTATATGGCATACCCCGCAGTTAATGCATGAATGTTAATTTTTGTCTGTGGTAACATCAAATAAATGGCATAAAATTACAACCCCCATTTTAAATTACATCGATTCTTGGAGTGCTCATTTGTTGTTGTGCCTATATATAAGCAGCTCGTGAATAAAGGTAATATTAAACCTTGTATTTTTCCATCCCACTGTAGATGTCAGTGAATTTAGGCTTTGTATTTGTTTAGATTATGATCAGGTTCAACTGAATAAAACTTTGAATTTAACTTACGTTCAATTTTGTCTAAAGCTACTTTGACATTCTTGTCTTAAATGTAAGAAGTGTACCTTCATTGAATTGAAATATGACAGGGCATTACTATTGATGGAAATCCTGTTTTCACAAGTTAACTGCTTTGAATAAAATGGAGATGGGCTTTGGGAAGTGGTATTAATGTGTTAATGGAATGTTGAAGTTTTCCCTGCCCAAACATGCACACTTTTATTACCCATGTTCTCTGTGGTTTCTACTGCTCTTCTGAGTTCTTCTAATGGTTCCGTATGGTTTTTTTGCTTGTGTCGTACCTCACTTGTAAGTCGCTTTGGATAAAAGCGTCTGCCAAATGAATAAATGTAAATGTACTGTGGGTGGGCACTCACGTTTATATTTTTTATGTAAATGCCAGTAGTTACCCGATCAAATTGTAGAATAATCAAGTTGCATCAAAGTCCACTGCTCCCATCCAGATCCCCTTTCCACAGTCATCGCTCTGTACCCCAGTATTTCTGAAAAGCAGGTAGGGCTTGTGGTCCATTCCCAGCCATGATCGAGCTGGTGCAGAGTGAGTTCTGTGGTGGTACTTGCTTTGTCGCAGGTTCCTGTTCCGCATATTTGTAAAATATACATGTAAAGTAGTTAAGGTTCACGTACTACTGAATTTGCTACTGTAAAACACTACTGTAAGGGCTAGAGCCTCAACATTGCTTGCCCATTACTAAATTCAGTCACCTGTGGTTTGAGGTGTTTTTTTCTGCTGAAGTTGACAAGGTGAGTCATGATGTGATTTTTACTTTTAGTGTAACAACTACTAGCATGTCGATGGTGGGACAATATTTATGCTGAAATGAAGCCCAGATATGCACTGAACTGTGTATTGGTAAAGCTCAGATGATTAGCCAGTGTTATTCTTGGAGTGGGCTGAAGAGAATAACTTGACATCAAAAGGAACAAAAAGTACTGTGGAATATCAGCATTGGAATTTCAAGTCCATCATGTTGTTTTTTTCCTTCCAAGTGGGGTCAGTGAAGTACAGTGTAGTCTCAGAGTATCAGAAGTTAGTCTTAATTGATAACTGCAATCGTGACATCACCAAAAGAATCATAATGTACTGAACATACAGGTGTATACATATAGAAACTCATCAGCTCTAGGACAAGCAGTATAGCTTCATGGGCCTTTGCTGGCTTGGTGCTGGGTGACGGCATCTAGGCTTCCCTTTATATGTCAGTGGGACATGCATGTGCACAGAGCTCGAGGGTGAGAGAGAGTTCACGGCAATCTCCAGTCAAGAGGGAGGAGAGCAGCACTGTATTCTTACAGTTGCGCTAATGAGGTATGTGTTATAAAAGCGAGACCCTCAACAGAAGGCAGTTGCCTTGGATTACAATGGATAACTCTATTGCACTGTTGGACCCTGGCTGGCCTATTGTAGGAGGTGGTGGGAGGTGGTTGCCATGGGTATGCCAGTCTGGCAGTCAGTGGAAAGGGCTGTGGTTGCCATGGGAATGAAAGGGAAATGGGCACTAAAATGTGTGCAGGTGCTGTATTTTTTCCATTCTCTTGTTCAGCTGTTGTGTGGCTGCATATCTTAAGATACATTATCATATGGATGTCTGACGCCTGTTTCTTAACACTTTTTCACAGCGTGCCTTTTGGTGTAAGTGTTTACGATTGTGCTGTTGGAAGTTGTTAGGTTTGCCTTTTCAGCATTGCTAATGCTGTTATGTTAGCCCTGTCTGCTGGTTTCTTTGCACAGCACTAATGAGAGATAACACAGTATCCTTGTTTCAGAGCCTCCATGTAATATTAAAGTCATTGTAGACTGTAGTGGCCAGGGCTTGCATTACCTGTGAGTTCCAGGTGGTCTGATGCACTCCAAGCTCTTTTGACCATTTAGCAACTATGTAGACTATTTATAGACTATGACCAAAGTAGCCACTTTACCAAGAGCTGTTTTCACGCGTATTTTTCTATTGGGATGACCATAGGGTCTTTCTGTTACATTTTCCGGAGTTGTGTAGATAGTCCACTTCAGCGAAGGAAAGATTTAAATCCATACTCATTGGTAGAATTCTGCAGCTCTTTGTATGTAATCGTTTTCCTCTTTGTTCCTTTGAAAAGTGCACACATTTTGGGGCAATATCAAGTTGTTGCCACACTTTTACGCTATTATGAAGTATTTTTCCTGAGGTGTACAGTAAAGTGGAACCAAAATGTTGACACACAGCCAGTGGTACTGCACCCCTTCAGGGGAGCTGGAGAGAAGCATGATGGAAACGGCAGTTTCCAGCAACTGATAAATCATCAGTTTCACTGACACATTCTCAGTGACTGTCATTAAAGGCTCTGCCCTCAGGTTGACTAGCAGAAAATCCTAGCTCACCTAGCTTCAACATATTTTATCCTCCTAAAAAGTAAACATCAGTAGTCTACCTGTGCAGTGTATGTGTGTAGTGTCTGTAGACAGAAAACACTTTAACAGGAAGTATACAGTTATCCAGCACTTCAGTAAAGTCCAGTTATTTAGCACTTTTGCCACCAAACCAAGGTAGTATTTTGATAGAACCTGTGAAAGTGAAATGAGGAGACTGTCTAATCAGATAGTGAGCATGTATTAGGAAAAAATATACACACCTCAAGCAAAGACATCCAGAAAACCTGAACAAAAAACGTTCATGATAATATTGCACCGATTTAAGAAGGAATAGAAACGGCCAGCCCAAGCTGCTTGACAGAAGTGACATGTCTGGTGCGGATTTCACAACCTCAAACAGGCTGACATTTTTTCCTAGAGGCCCAGCAACATGCAAATAAAAATAACATAACAGTGAGGTAAAAGAAGGCTTTTAAAGAATGCTTTAATGAATAAATGATAGCTAGTAGACTGTTGTAGGCTAAAAATTCCTTTCTCTAGCCAGAAGTTTCTTTTGTTTGTAGAGGATGTACCATGAATTGGTACTGCAAATGTTTTAAATGACTTAGTTGTTTGGTATTATTTTCACCATTCCAATGTCAAGAAGTTCTAAATAGTCCTAGAAATGAATAGAAAGCCCTCATATGTCAGCCCTGTATGTTAAAAAGAACAGCAAACAAAAATATTTTCTGTGAATCGCTGTGTGTGTTAAACGTTGATGATTTTTGTTATCAGTGGTAAGATGACATGTAGTTGCTCAAGAGATTGCTAACCAATGTTCCACAGAAATGCAGAAACAGATGTTTTGCAATAAAAGGCAAGAATGGTGGCAGATGCTGGTGTTAATCAAAATAATTTCTCATTTTTCTTCCTCCATCTAACCATTCCTTCATATCTCTCCTCCTTTTGGTGTCTGTTTGTGCTCCGCCTTTCTTGCGGGTATTTCCCTGGCCTCTGTTGGATGGCAGCAGCTGTCTGGGCGGGGGCGTGGGTGTGCCAGCTGGGATGGACCAGGCCGCGTCCGGCCCAGGCAAGCGGATTCGCAAGCCATCACTGCTCTTCGAGGGGTTCGAGAGCCCGGCGCTGCCCCATGCTGCACCCTCGGGGCCTCCCCCGCCGCCCCAGCCTCCAGTGAAGGACCCCAGTCGGCAGGGGCGGCTGACTAACCAGCTGCAATTCTTGCAGAAGGCCATGAACAAGGCCCTGTGGCGCCACCACTTCGCCTGGCCCTTCCACGAGCCCGTGGACGCTGTCAGGCTCAACCTGCCAGTAAGCACCTCCAGTCCTCAGCATGGCCCCTGTGGGTTTTCAGGCCTCCTTTTTGTGGAGCATTTGTGTGTGTCTGTGTCTGTGTGTGTGTGTCTGTGTGTGTGTGTGTTTGTAGGCAACTCTCTGTGTGCTTGAATGTGTATTTTTTTAAACAGAGGTTTTAATTCCATGACATTAATACTGACTTATTTCTGCTCATGTCATAGGATTATCATAAGATCATCAAGCAGCCAATGGACATGGGCACCATCAAGAAACGGCTGGAGAACAACTACTACCGCAGCGCCAGCGAGTGCATGCAGGACTTCAACACCATGTTCACCAACTGCTACATCTACAACAAGGTGTGTCCTCACTGCTCGGCTTTGGTCATTGAAGGTGTTTGCTCCTCTATAAACAGTGGTGTTAGTTTATGTATGGCTAGACACTCATACACACCTCTCACATTTCCTTCTTTCACTCTTCTTGTCTCATTTTCTCACTGATTCTGGCTCTTTTGTTCTTTCTCTCCCTGCCTCTCTCTTTCAGCCCACAGATGACATCGTGCTGATGGCTCAGTCCCTGGAGAAGGTCTTTCTGCAGAAGGTGGCTCAGATGCCCCAGGAGGAGATCGAGTTGCCCCCACCTGCCCCGCGGGGAAAACCGGGCAAGCCGGCAAAAGGCCGTAAGGCAAATGGTGAGTTCTGGCGTCAGATTACTGAGGCAGAGCAGGGTTTCAGATGGAAAAATATGTTTGTGGCAAAACAATGCCTTTATCATGGAGTTATTGGATTAGCTAGTTAAGTGCAGCCAGGCAATGCTTTAGATGTATGAAGGCTACAAGCAGTTGTACGGTCTCTTCTCTGATTGATGGACAAGTGGTCCCAAAACATTGGGAGAGCTCAGACTGTAAATTATGCTATGTATTCCAAGATTCTCTGATGTTAGAATCTAGAAACTCCAGAAATTCAGGCAGGCAGTTAGAATTCTCAGTTCAGTTCAGTGTAACTGCCTCTGCTGATGCTGCTTGGTTTGCTTGATTGGCTTGATTTTAAATGTTGTCTAAATTATAGCAGTCAAGAGCAAACTGTCCGAAGATCTCACATTAAACACTTTGTATCATTACTCTCTATCATTATGTGTACTAGCATTACATATGAAAGTGTCAAACTGGAAGCATGTGTCGACATTATAGATATTATCATCATTATAGGCATCTGTACTGTTGTTTTATTAAAGAACACTTTTCTATACAGTATAATAATAATAATGTAGGTTGCTGTTAAGTCTTGAGTTAAGATGAATTTTGATAAGCCTACGTGTAGTGAAATATTGTGCACGGCCTGTGAATGTGTATACTGAAGTGCTTTCTCTTGCAGTGTCAGGGGGTATAACAACCGCTCACCAAGTCCCAGCGGTGTCCCAATCGGTGTACTCCCCTCCCACCCCTGAGACGCCGGATTCGCTGCTCTCCACCCCTCCACAGACCCTGCTGGCCAAGAGCCTACCCTCCACCAACATCAACGCCCCCACTCTGCTGGGGTTACCCCCAACACAGCCAACCGCCAAGGTAAGGCCCTGACCGCTGCGCTGCTCTGTGCCGATGCTGCCCGGGCTACAGCTGTCACTTCAGCCTAATTTTAGCCCCTGCTGCACTATCTGTGTACACCCATGCTGCTCGTGCTTATCTGCCTTCCTGCTGCAGCCAGTCTGAAGCTTGCTGCTAACGCCAATGTTAAGGATGGTTTCACTACAGCCGCAGTAGCCTGCTGTTCAACCTTTGCTTTGCCCAGTGTCCATAGGAATGCTATTCAGATTGTCTTCTGACCGAGGCAGTCAGTTTCATTGCTGAGTTCTTTCCTCTGCGGTCACTGCTGCTTGTAGTGCCACTGACCCTGGTCCAGTTGGTAATGCTAATGGTAATACTGCGGATTCTCCTCGTCTGTCCCTCACAGAAAAAGGGGGTGAAGCGCAAGGCGGACACCACCACGCCCACCACCATGGCCTTCCCGCTGACCCCGGGCGTCCGGATGGGCGTGGGCGGCGGGGGCGACTCTCCGCTGACCCTCTCGTCCCTCGGGGTGGAGCCCAAGCCCGGGCTGGGCCTGGTGAGGGGCGGGGCGGGGGGCGCGGTCCTCCTGCAGCCCCTGCTGCCGGGGAAGGTGGCGGCGCGGCGGCGCGAGGGCGGCCGGCCCATCAAGCCGCCGCGGAAGGACCTGCCCGACTCGCAGCAGCACCAGCCGTCGCGGCGGGGCAAGCTGAGCCAGCAGCTGCGCTACTGCAGCGGCGTGCTGAAGGAGCTGCTCTCCAAGAAGCACGCCGCCTACGCCTGGCCCTTCTACAAGCCCGTGGACGCCTCCGCCCTGGGCCTGCACGACTACCACGACATCATCAAGCACCCCATGGACCTCAGCACCATCAAGGTAACCGCCAGATGCACGGCTGCGGAGGGCACTTGGCTTATAAGCAGGTAGCTGCAGCTCTCAGTCCTGGGTAGTCTTGCTTTGCCCTTGTTTAAAATACTCAGTCTCAGTTGCTTATTAAGGCTTTGTACACTCACTTATGTCTTGGAACTGTAGTGAGTTTGTTCCCATGCAGACATTTGACTGGATGAGGAGGCTTATGCGTGTGTAAGACTTTAAAGAGCTGGACTTATTTACAAGCTATGTCTGCCAGCTTGTTTTTTTTTTGCTATCATAGTCAATGAACATGTAATAAGCATGGAAACTACAACTTCGTTGAAACATTGAAAACAGCATCTTTATCCCTACGCGTGTTCCAAATAACAAGCAATACCTAGGGGTCTTTTGTGGCTAATGCCAGATTTGCATAAGAATTAGGCTAACTATGCTTCAGGGCCACACCAACTTATTAGCATTAAAGCAGAACTTTGGCTGCCTGCTTTGATTTGGTCTGAGTACTGCATTTATGACTCACGCTTGTACCTGTACTGTGTTCAATGGACCGTAGGAAGCGGAGGAAGGGGAGCTCACGGCTGCATTTAGGTGCTGTGTGAATGAAGCCTCAATGTCCAGCTGTATAAACGGATGCTATTGAAAATGGAAACAATATACAGGGACATCTGCAGAGGAGATAAATAAAGTGCTAATGCTGTCCCGCACCCCCACGGTGCTTTACACGTAGCTGTATCCAAGGGTAGCCATTGAAGCTGTATTATGCCAAACACCCTATGGAACCTCAGCACAGTTGTGTTGGGGAGACTTGCTGTATATATTGTACTCACAACACTGCATTTGCATGAAGACCTCAAGAATAAGGACCAGGGCCGGCCCAAGCCTTTATGGGGCCCTAAGCAGAATTTGATTCGGGGGCCCCCACCCCCTCAGCGCCGCCAATACTATTGACTATTGTCAATGCTTGATCATTTGCACACCTACTGTAAATCTAATACACCCATTATTAATCACAAAAAAAAACATTTCAACCGCTCTTGGGGGCCCTCTGGTGGCCATGGGGGCCCTAAGCAGGCACTTAGTTCGCTTATGAGTCGGGCCGGCCTGATAAGGACAGATGCCACTCTCTGCTGTACACTGCCCCTACTGGCCACTCCTGGAACAGCATCAAACTTCCTCTGTGGTGTTGTGCCTGTTAAATGCAAAACTGTCAATTTCATGTAAAGATAGGAGTATCAAGCTCAATTTGTCTAGCCTCTCATACCAACACTTTGTCCATACCAAGCTGGCCGTACATCAGTCCTCAGCAGTGAATGTTAAGGTTTCTCCTGCTTTTCTCATACATCCAGGAAACATGAACAAAGTGAACTTTGTTCTTGAGTAGGTGCTGCATGGTTTAAACCCCCTGTCTCTGTCTTTCCTTTCCATCCCTCCTCAGAGGAAAATGGACAGTCGGGAGTACAGGGACTCACAGCAGTTTGCTGCTGACGTCAGGCTCATGTTCTCCAACTGCTACAAGTACAACCCGCCAGACCATGATGTGGTGGCCATGGCCCGCAAGCTGCAGGTATGCTCACACACACTAATAACACAGATGCTGTGTCATTATAGGAGTCCTCAGTTAGCAAACCCTACAGAGCTCTACAGAGACTACTGAGTCACTGAGCCTATTAGCACATGCACTGATCCTAAGCACACAGCATAAATGCAGCGTGCACAAAGTCCACTACTCCTGTTTGATATACACTGTGTAGTTTTGTGTTGGTGATGTATCACCAAATTTCCACCCTTTCTTTCACTTGTAAATTTGAAACTGCACCTAAAAAGAATCTAAATAAGAACCCTGTAACCGTTTCTCAGATGGCTGGAATCCTGTCCAACTCCCAGTGTAGGCCTCAGCTTATTGTGGGAATTCTGGGAATTGTAGTCTGTGCTGAACCTCCCTCACTGCAGCTTGTGTCTCCCCAGGATGTGTTTGAGTTCCGCTTTGCCAAGATGCCGGATGAGCCTGTAGAGGAGGCCCCTCCCATGTCGTTGGGGGGTGGGATGGGCATGTCGGAGGTGCACTCCTCCTCCTCCTCTTCATCCTCCTCCTCTTCCTCGGAGAGCGAGCCCAGCAGCGAGAGCGAGAGCGAGTCGGAGAGCAGCCCCAGCTCGGACAGCGAGGAGGAGCGGGCGCACCGGCTGGCGGAGCTGCAGGACCAGGTGTGTACACAGGTAGACTGATGCCGTGCCCTCCCCTCAACAGCCAACGCTGGCCTGCCCAGGCCCTGTTGTACACACTCACACCGCTGCTCCCAGTGTACAGAATCTTCATTTATTTTCATCAGATCCTATGTGCTGATAGCTATATTGAGTAAGACTAACCCTCAGGCATAGGTCTATACACATGCTTTACACATTGCCATTGTGGAATCTTAAGTACTGTTGTCCCCCTTAACTGTTTAAACACCATCCACTGCGCTGCATGTAGTGACCTCCCCTTTTCCCCTTGCCTTCCAGCTGAGGGCAGTGCATGAGCAGCTAGCTGCCCTGTCTCAGGGCCCCATCTCCAAACCCAAGAGGAGGAAGGAGAAGAAGGAGAAGAAGAAGAGACGGAAGCCGGAGAAACACAAGGGTGGTGGCCGTCGGGTGGCAAGCGACTACGGGGAGAGGCCGGCCAAGATCCCCAAGACCAAGTCCAGCCGGGCCGCCCCCACGTCCACGCAGGGCAAGAAAGGGGCTGGCAAGAAGAGCAGCAAGAACAACAAGTCAGTTCCCGTCCTCTGTGTCTCTCTGTTTCTTTCTCTCTTTCTCTTTCTGACAGTTTCTCCCTCTGTGACAGTTTTCAGCTGACAGGCTTTCAACATGTCGACTGTCTAACTTCTCTCAGCGAGTAAATTTTGACGCACCGTTTCCCCCTCCACTGTGAGGGTGGGCTGTATTTGTAATGGAAGCTGCCTCTGCCTGCCACAGTATATCTGGATTTAGCGAACCTCAGGGAACATCAAATAATTCTACTCAGTACTCTCAGTACTCTCATTACTCTTCCATCAGTAAATATTGCTGCACTACATTGGCTAATGCTAATGTGCAAAGAAACAGTTTGGTAAATACAATGAATCCTTTTCTGAATAGCTTTTTTCTAAACTTGTTGAAGATACTTCTGGTGATGAGAACCATAGCAACCAGCAGCATATCAGCCTAAAATAAGTACCAGTTTTGACCCCCCCCTCCCACCCTGCCCACAGGTCCCAGAAGAAGTCGCAGTCGTCGGCGCCGGCAGCGCCGCGCTTCATCCCCGTGGCGCCCTCCTCCCTGCCCCCGCACTACGACTCGGAGGAGGAGGAGGAGGGGCGGCCCATGTCGTACGACGAGAAGCGGCAGCTGAGCCTGGACATCAACAAGCTGCCGGGCGAGAAGCTGGGCCGCGTGGTGCACATCATCCAGTCCCGCGAGCCCTCGCTGCGCGACTCCAACCCCGAGGAGATCGAGATCGACTTCGAGACGCTCAAGCCGTCCACGCTGCGCGAGCTGGAGCGCTACGTCATGACCTGCCTGCGGAAGAAGCCCCGCAAGCCGTACGGTGAGCCAGCGCGACCCCTGCCGCCCCCCTCCCCACACACCACACCCCGTATGCACACAGGGAGTGAGTGTACTATCCCTCCACCGTTCTGCAGTTCTCCTTAGGTATTTACACTTAGGTATTTAGTCATAAGCATATTTGTAGAGTGCATATATTCATTTAAATTATTTTGAGTTTTCCAGTTTTTCAGTCCTGGCATTAAACATTAGGAATCATTTCAGCATGGCATTGAGCAACCTTGTTATTTTCCTTCTGAATTGCTCCAGATGGTCTCGGTGAAGCACAGACGCTTGTTCTGTATAGTTATGCCCAGAGCATTTGGGTTTGTGAAATGAAGGCCAGCAGTTGATCAGAATAAGCGCTGTCACATTGGCCTGTTGGTGCTGAGTGAGGCGGCTGTCCTGTGCTGAACCCCGTGTGTCTGTGTGGGTGCAGTGGTGAAGAAGGCAGGCAGTGGGAAGTCCCGGGAGGAGCTGGCCCTGGAGAAGAAGAGAGAGCTGGAGAGAAGGCTGCAGGACGTCAGTGGACAGCTCAACTCGGCCAAAAAACCTCAGAAGACCAAGGGTGAGAGAGACAGACGCACACACACACACACACACACACACACACACACACACACACACACACACACACACAGACCTCAACTCGGCCAAGAAATCGCAGAAGACCAAGGGGGAGAGAGAAACACACATGCACACACAGCCCATTCAGTCACTACTCCTCACTCAAGTATAACCTGGCACCTTTGAAGCTTTGGTTTGAAATCTTCTAAAATCTAGTCCTGTTTTTATGAGGTTGAGTTCTTCTGGACATGATTTTGTGCACCATTCTGGTGTTCCAATATGTTAAACCAATGTTAAACCAACAGGATGTTTATGCTTTGTTATTGTTCATTGTGTACTATACTGTAACCCCTTGTTCCCCTGTTTCTCACTCTTAGTGGAGAAGCCCAGCGGAGTGGAACCCCACGCTGTTGTATCCCGCCTCAGCGCCAGCAGCTCCAGCTCGGACTCTTCCTCCTCCTCCTCTTCTTCATCATCCTCAGACACCAGCGACTCAGACTCTGGGTGAAGACTCGGCTATGGAGGGGCCCCAGGGGAGAGAGATGGAAGGACGGAGAGCTGTCCACACACTCAGTGACAGGGCCACATCCCCAGCCCAGTGAGCGTGTGAGAGAGAGAGAGAGAGAGAGAGAGAGAGACTTGTTTCTCGGAAGCATAAGGCACGACCATCTCTCCAGGGCCGAGTGAGAGCCATAGAGGCACAGTGGAAGCCCTTCCACTGACGACACTTGTCCTGTTCTCTTTCTCGTGTCATGTAAATATATGTAAACAGAAGACTATTTTTCTTTTATAAAGAAGAATTTTAAGGAAATCCCTTAAAGAGGGAGAGAAGAATGAAAGAGCTGAGAGGGATGGAGGACTGTGTTTCTGTAAAAAGAAACTGTGCTGGACTTATTCTGTGTGTATGTGCACAGATTGGGTCCTTTCCACTGTTTTTGCACACAGACCAGATGGGAAGGTTAGTCTGCAGTTTGACCGATGGCTCTGGGTTGTTACTTAACACCTTCCCCTGGAAGAATATTACGTGATTACTTCACTTAGTCTTGGGCCTTTCTAAATCAAAACCTTGACCTGTGTGTTTATTATGAAACTCAGCCATCTATGTGAAGCCCAGAGCACCACAGGATAGGTTCAGTTGAACGGTTCTAGGCTTGAGAAGGTGCATGCAGGTTCAAAGCAGGTGTTATAAAAAGCAGATGGGTGTATTTAGCAAAGAGGCAGGGAATGCTGCTTTTCATTTCTGACCTTACTGCAGCAATGATAATTGGCCACACAGAATCATTTTGATTGTGCATTTAGGCATATTGCAAATTACCATTGGTTAAGCCAGTACCACATGCACATGACATCATTAGCAATATCATTTGAGGTTCCGACTGTCGTAGAGCACTGCACATGCTTACATTATGATGCATTATAACATGCATCAAACTCTGCACTGTCCACTGGCAGCCTGTGGTTTTAAGACACTTGTGTTCAAGTTGCAGTTTAGTTGTCTCTGCTGCAATTTCTCAGCATTCTGTAGTATGTAACTGTACAGAAAGGTGTTAGTGTTCATGGAGAGTAACCTTGAGCTCCCACGTTTCTCCCACTCTACTCAGTTCTTAAACGCAGGATTGTGAAAGAGATTTTGGACAGGGCCTTGACTATACTTTGAAGCTAACACAGCGGTCACCATATCCAGCAGGGATTTGAGCAGTTCTTTATGCAGCAGAGCATTTTTGTTCCATATTTTTCTGATCCAAGTCATGTTCATGACTCGTAAGCGGTAGCGTGCAATATTCATGGTTTAGTGGCAAATTTATTACAAAATGATACGAGACTACTCATTGACCAGAATGGCATTGGCGGAATTTCAGTGAAGTCAAAAACACAAGCACCCATTAGAGTGAGTGAGGTACAGAATTACTGTCGTCATTCACACAGAAATGAGAAAGGTGAAGATTTTTTCGGACGAGTGTTCATTTTAATTTATTTATGTCTCTGTTAAGGGTGTGAGATGTTTTATGTGATGTACAGTGAACTCCAGCCCAACAGATGACCCTGCTGACACAGGCGTCGGGGTGAATAACGATAATATTAATGAGATGTACAGATGAAAGGTGTGAAAGCGCAAAATAACCATTTTATCAAAACTACTGTAAATAGTTCTGCAGTTGCACACTTGAGCTGCATGTTTCTACCAGTAAGAGTTACTACTTTTTCTCATATTTTGTTTCTTTTACATTTTTTTTCTTTAAAAACCATGGTGTGTGTTTCTTCTTTTCTTGTTTTACTTTCTAAGAAAACAATATGAAACTGGCAAAATTCTCAGAGCAATGTCAGGATTTTGCGTCTCACAGGCGTACCTTTCTGAGAAGTGTATATATTAAAGACAGATGTTCTTTGAACCTGCCCTCTGGTGTCTGGATTGGGAATGGGGGTTGGGATTAAGGGGCTCGAGGTGGAGCACTCAAAATACAACAAACAAACAAAATACATTAGCATTACATTACATTACATGCATTTAGCAGATGCTCTTATCCAGAGCGACTTCCAGCACATATTGTAGTATATTGTCCTGGAGAGCTTCAGATGTGCAGTAAGTAGCACTAATGAATTTTTCCTGACTTTAAGCATTGCAATGAATGAAGTCTAAATATGGAAGTATAAATTGCCTTATGACTTCATAAAACTGTCACAAAATGGGGTTACTAAGTCTATCAAAATATATCTATTGTAGTGATCGTCTATAGCCACTAGATGGCAGTGGCAACCTGCAACACTTCACAGTATGGATAAATATGTGCTTGTGAAGTGCAATAAAACAGTGTGAAACAAACCCACTAATCCATTGCAATCTGTTTTACGGTTTCCATAAAGATGTTGAGATGGCTCAGTGCTTACAATGGCCGGTCATGATAACTCAAAGACGACTGGCACCAGGGGCAGCCAGTGAGCTTTAGATGATGAAGTCAAATGTCTTGTGGGCTGGGGGGTGTGCTCAGCATGGAGTCATTTTAGAGTTTATATTTTCAGATGTTCAAGAGTGTTTCATATGAAATGATCTCTACATTATAACTGAAACACAGATGATAGATAATGCCACCACATTGTACCAGAGTTAAAATACTGGAGTAAGAAACACTCCAGTATGATATTGTAACTGTTAACCAGCTCAACCACTTTATGACGCTTTCCTCTAGAAACCACTTAAGCGTGTAGTAACAGCAGTGTCAGAATGATAAAAGGCTGTGACTGGTTGATGCTATTGAGGATAATCGCCTCATGGTTCATGGTTCCATTGAAAGCAACGTAGGCCATGGGATTGGCTCATGGGAATTCAGTCTTCACTTTATCCACACTGTCATGAGGAGCTGTGTGTTCACTGCCTTGCTGTTGGGGGCAGTCTGTCATTTCACGGTCCCAGGGTAAGTCTGGGTCAGCTGGAGATGGAGTGAATGTAATTGGGTGATCATTTTTAAATAGCTGATCCTCAGACAGTCATTTTACTTGTGAGAAAAAATTGTGAGAGATGTCCCTTTTGCGTGTGACCTTGCTGACAGGCTTATTGTGTCCCCACGAAATCCTATTAATTAATTGAGCTATTACTGTTACATAACCAGCAAAATTACAATGCGGAGCCACCCAGTTGCATGTTTTTGGAATGGCATTCTATGTAAACAAACAGGCCATGTATTGATCCTGTCCATAAATGCACCAAAAGGCCAATCAGACGTTTTTGCATCAGTCTTGTAGAGCCATAATCAGATGTGAAGAACCTGTTTACTGCAACTACAGTTCTTTTGATATTCTGACTGCAGGCCAATACAAAATCCTTTTTGTAATTTTGGTCACTTGTCACTAATGACTATTGATAGTACTGTAGTGCCTGTGTTTAAATTACTATTTATTTAAATTATTTAAATTACTATTTTTTTTTATAAAAAAAAAAACAAAGATGCCAATCTGTCTTTGTTAGTGCTTTGGTTCATACTTATTTTCAAACACTTCATTTGAGGCACCAGTGACATGTGGTTGGAATAAGTGGTGTGGAAGAGGACATTTTCCTATCAGGAGATACTGGGGTTTCACTGTGGTTACCTGCTAGGCAAAGCTGGATGTTACCAGCTACTAGCTGCTCTGTCTGCGCGGACCCAGGCAAACACATAATGCGGATACTAACATTCTGCTAAGCCAATGTGGCAGATGCAGAGTATGACATGGAGCTTGATGGAGACAAGCTCTTCTTTGTGAACCTGGACAACTTTATTGCAGTGCAGCATCTGCCAGAGTCTCTCTACGTATAAACCTGACAGCCCCTGACCAGGCACAACTGATGGTTCATGGGACCTAATTACCTTTCTTTACACTGCAAGCTCTATTAGGACACAGAAGAGGACTCTACTCATGCAAACCCTTCCTGGCTGAGTATCCAAAATCACTACTTCAGTAGATATTTGTAGAAGAACAAGGAAAATAAGGTTGGATTGGAGGACTGAAAAGTGTACAGTTGTCTCACCAACGACATTTCTGAAGCAGAGACAAGGCTGATTCATGCACTGTCTTGCACACCAGGGGAAGGTACCTTGTCCTGGTGTCACGGTTTTGCCTTTTCTACAGCTTGGTCTGAATGTTGAAAGAGCAAAACCCTTGAAGACATGGTCACCTGCACTGATTTAATCTAACATCGGATTCCATTGCATAGTCAGGGGTTTGTCAGTAGCTTCACTAGTATCATTCATTCACATCAAAACATTATGCTTTTTGCCCTTCTGGTACTGTGGTATTGTAGGCACTTGTTTCTTGTCACATGTTCATGTTACATAGAACCTTACCTCTGCTTTGTCCTGTAGTGGGGTTTGTTATATCCCTGGCTGCTGTTGGGTCTGATTGAGGTGCCTCCCAGTGCATGGACCACCAGTGTGTATCTTGATCTGAAGGTCTTTCTAGTGATTAATTGTTTGCTTTAGTGTCACTCTTTTCATGTATAATGTCATTTTGACAGTTACGCATATTACAACATGTAATGTAATTAAACATTATTCATTCATGGTATTCATTCACAGGTTGGCTTACGTGGAGTAAAAAGCAGAAAAATATTTGGAACTCTATATCCAGGATTGCCCACCCTGCCTTAAGTACTGTGTCACACTTTGCAAATGTTCATGTGCCATTTTACAATACAAGAAAGTCTGTGTTCTTTAACTGTGCAGCAGCAGTGTAGCATGGTGGTCAGGAGCAGGACTCGTAACAGAAAGGCTCCTGGTTTGATTCCCTGCTGAGGCACTGCTGTTTTACCCTTGGGCAAGGTGCTTTGCCCAGAATTGCCTCAGTAAATATCCAGCTGTACAAATTGGTAACATGCAGTAAGAATGTTACCTATGTGAGTCTCTCTGGGTCAGAACATCTGCTAAATGCCAATAATGTAATGTAACTGTTTCACTGTGTTTCACAGAGGGACTGGAGAGGGTGGTGTGTGCCGTGGGTCTGGCCATAGGGCTGCTGGGAGGAGTGGCTGGAATCTTCCTCATCATCAAAGCCAACAAACACGGCTGAGCCTGCTTACAGAGTGCAGCGAACTACAGGCCCACAATGAAAGGAGAAACAAAAATATGATTCAGGGCTCAAGACGAAGGCTCTCAGTGTCATGGGATTGATTCCTTGGTAGGGCACTACTGTCATACCATTGAGCCATGTACTTAACTCAGATTGCCTCAGCAAATATACAGTTTTATAAATGTTGCTAAAATATAAGGTACAGCAGACAGTAGGCTGCAATCAGGGAATGCAGAGATCTTAACTATAATTGGGTGAACCTGTTTTTCATGATTAATAAGCATGAGAAACCTGTGTTTGGACCACTCACCAGCAGTTGCTATCAGTTAAAGTTGTGTCTGATAGCATTGCCTTTGTGCAATTCACCTTCACTGCCTCCCCCGTTTGTATTGTACTGACCACTGCAGGTAAGGGCATCTATCAAACAAATATGTAATGTTACTACAACATTGCAGGGACTTTATTTGCAGCATTTATGGTAATTGACGAAACAAGTCATTTTGTAAATCAAATATTAATATATGATGCACCAATACTTTAAAAATGGAAATCAGGAGCTGCTGTTGTAGAGTTAGCAATACAAGTACTGTTTCTATTTTTTGGAATGCCCAATTTGTCATCGATGTTCGGTCCCATTGCACAACCCTCACTGTCAATTCTGGAGAGCGTGGACAAGCACGTGCCCTCCTCCGAGACGTGTGATGTCAGCCGCTGCTTCTTTTCGCACTGCGGTCCACAAGCCAAGATAGCACAGAGATGAGTCGGAGGAAGACATTTTATGTGCAGTTATGGCACATGAACCACAGGCGCCCAATCGACCAGCAATTGCTGCTGTTGTTAATGGGACAGAAGCCCCACAAGTACTGTTTCTAAAGGCATATTCAGGCTTTAACTTGGAGCATTAAAAATGACAAATGAAAGTGACTTACAAAAATCAAACAAAACAAATGAGTTCAGGAGGATTTCATGATAATTTTCAGCAAATGCTTGCAAGCCCAGTGTAAACATGGTAACTGGGAGCAATTGAAACACATTGGAGAGGACAGGTGAGACCAAGCTGAGCTTTTAGTGGACTGTTCTGGATGATTCTCTGATGGTGTGGAGGCAGGGTGGAGCACAGCAGCCTGGAGGAGCCACCTAAGTGTTCTGGGGAGAGGGAGAGAACAGCAGGGCCTGCAGATTGAAGATGATTGGCTTTAGCTAATGATGAGGCTGTATATCTCTAAGTATGGATCATTGCACACTTCTTGATTCTCATTCATTTCTCCATCCCCCTCCTCCCAGACACTCTCGGCCGCACTCACTTGTGCATTATGGAATTCACAGCTGAAACAAAGGCATTGCACTAAAACACTGCAGTGTGTTTTTTCCTTTAAGAATACAGTGAAAGCACCTGCCAAAACCAAAAAATGTACCTCTGATTAATGGTATCGATGGGGAAATAAGCTTACTGGTCCTGTGACACAATTTAGTTTCTCAGCTCTTTAGCTTGAGTGTTTGCTGTGGTTACTCTGAACTCTTGACTATGTTAAAAGATCTTGATATGGTCAATCTCTCATCATCTCTTTGTCACACTTGAGATGTCAATTCCGCTGCAGCAGCAATTAAAGCTGTAATAATGATGTGGTGTTGGTATGGTTATAGTCAGAGTCAGCATCAAGGGGGGGCATTCGCAGGCCATGCCCCCCCAAATGAGTTATTGTGCCCCCCCTCGCAGGCCAGGCCTTTGGTGCCACACTTTGCGTTTTATTAATTAATATATATTTATCATATTAAAAGTGAAAACCTTTTCGTTAAATGAAATGAAATAAAAACAAAAATAAAAGAAAAAAAAACACCCTGTCAGTCATATTTGCATAAGGTCACATTTGGGGAAGTAGTAAGCTCATTGGTCTGGTGCTTTGGTGCTACTGGTTTGATTTGTTTGATTTGTTGTCATGTCGTCAAGATAAGCGCACGCATAACGTACAATTAGCGTTAGCAAGTCAGACAGCGCTTGGCGCTAATATGTTTCAGTGAGAGCAAGCAACTATCAGACTGCACTTCGAACAGAAATGGATATATTTCAAATGATGTTCTAATGATGCGCCCAGTGCAGTGTGTGTGTGTGAGAGAGAGAGAGAGACTTTGCAGCATGTTTTGAAATTGGAACTGGGTTGGTGTGTTTGTTGATGGCAAACTCATATTATCAAGCATTTACATCACAGATTGAGTTCTCGAATGGCAGTTTGTGCCTCCCGCGGTTACCCTAATGCCCCCCTATTAGATGTGTCCTCGCGCTGACTCTGGTTATAGTACAGTGTGACACTGTTGCTGTTGACAGCAACACTGTCACACTGCACTATTACCATGTCAACACTATAACATAGTAATTTACCATCATCACACTGGCTCTATGATATTGCATTATCGCTCTGCTGAGACTGTGAGATTGAACAATCATGCTGCTGCTACTGTGATGCTGCACTATGATGCCATTACTGTGATATTGAAATAGCAGTAACACTGCATTCAGTACACTCAACAAATGAGCTTTGCAGAAGTGCCAAATTGCTGTTAGATATCTATTCTGACTTTGAGTAGTGACTGGAAATCATTTGAACCCTTGTTAAAACTGTCCTCACCTACTGTGTAATGTTTTGCTGTAATTGAATGGAGACGTTTTCAGCAGAGATGGATTAAAAATACATTAATCATTTCTTTAATGTTTCAGGTTTTATTCTGGTACCGTTTAGATGAGGTAAAGTATTCATGTATTATGTATACATGATATAGACATATGGTTGTATGTATACCAGTATACACATAAATTTGGTTTCTAAAATTTCAATCATCAGGTCCTGGGACAGCCTTAACAGGATTAGGCCACAGAAGTATAAATTTCTATGTACTTGTAATTATTGCTTCAGCTGAGAAGATTGATAACATTTCATTTTTCATGGTGTAACTCAGGGGTATCCAAACCTCTCCTGAAGGGCCACTTGTCCTGCATGTTTTAGATCTCTCCCTGCTCCAACACTGCTGATTCAATGATCAACTCCTTATGAACTCCTGAAGCTGCTGAATAACAAACTGATCATTTGAATCAGCTGTGTTGGAGCAGGGAGAGATCTAAAACATGCAGGACAAGTGGCCCTCCAGGAGAGGTTTGAACACCCCTGGTGTAACTGGTCCATTGGTGATTCCTATGCCCTAAATGTTTTTTCAACCAGAACAATCCAAAGATGCAGAATAACTCAGCAGCCTACAGACGTCATGTGAGGACTGTACTTGTAATTTCATGACAGCACGTGAACCAGCAACCTTAAATTTGCATGATAAGCATATTCATCTGTTATTCTGTTCAAACATATTTTTCTTGTCTAATCTTATAAGATGATTTTCTGTTAAGAGTAAAAAAAATTCCTTGCATTTATAATGCTACATTGAAAGACTTTAATAATTTTTGTGCAATACTGCACATTAACGACCTACCACTGCAACGACGGTCCCATGTTTATATACTCATGTATATATGGGTGCCAGTTTCCATGTGCTGGCAACACTTGATGAAGACCAGTTTGATCGAAATGTTGTGTTGTTCACATTAAACTTTTGTGGAAGCATGTAATTCCAGTATGTGGTCCTCCTTCTTTTATATGTTGTTCCCTGCACTTCTGGCACCTGGCTAAAGATTTTGAATGCATGTGTTTATAACTTTTTCCTATAATGTACATTAAACGTGTAACCAGTTGATACAAAAAAGATAAGATAAGATAAGATGCGATAAGATAAAACTTTATTGATCCCAAAGGAAATTACTGTGCTGGAAATTGCTCACTTACAGAGTATAAATATCAAAAACAATGCAGCAATGAAGATACAAAATAAAATAAAAATAAAAATAGAATAGAATAAGACAGAGTAGGCAAGCAACGCAATAAATAGAGGGTAAGAAAAATATAAATAAGTAAGACACAGTATAATGACATAGTATTGCACAACCATTAGCTGTATATGAGTATTGAACAAGTGTTTGCTAATATTGGCTCATATATTGCACAGTATTATATTTCTGATGAGGTATTTATATTGCACCAGGTACATGTTGAAAAAAATTATGTACTGTCCATTTTTGACCGGTTCAGCTGTTCTTCCTGTAGAAGGGGGAGGAGTTGTACAGTTTGCTGCCCACAGGAAGAAATGACTTCTTGTGGCGCTCTTTAGTGCATCTCAATTAAAATAAATAAAGGAAATAAATAAAAGCAAAAAGCACACGAACGCGAAGAGCAACACTGGCAGGCAGCCACCCAAGACGGTGCCGGAAGATAACATTGAAAAAAAACCCTTTATTAGCAATTTATTGATAAATTTAATAAGTGTTGGTTAAGACCTTAAATTGGGTCACCAAATTGTAGAATTTTGAACTCTGCTTGCTTGCATGTTCAATCCGTCTGTTGCATGTTGCCGTGTTTGTTTACTTGTATTTTTATTTGGGTTGCAATGGTCTGTCATTTCGAAACTGTGAGTCACCTGAAAAAAAAAATTGAAAATCACTGATAAAGAGGGCAAGGAAGAACTAAGTGTGGTGCCAGCAGGACAGACTTCTTTCAGATCACTAGAGAGCAGCAGAGTTTCAGGATATTTAAGTTGCCAAAATCATTTCTCACATGTCAGTCAGTTGTAAATTTTTTGGGAGAACACTCATGTAAACCGCGTACCTCTGTTCAGGTATTTATTTTGCACCAGGTACATGTTAAATCAAAAGAGCTGTTTTCACCTTAGTTGTAATACAGAATTACGCACACATGATGGTGCCAACATTTCTGTGCCAGGTGAGGTGCTGTTAAATCTAGTTGTTTTCTGACTGTGTGACATGCAGTGACAGCCTACAACCTTTTCAACAACCTTCACATGACTTTGCTGAGGAACTGATTTATACGTCTGTTCAATAGCAACCATCGCCTTTTTTCATTTCTATTACAGTCATTTATCTCAACAACTGTTTTGACTTTTGAAAGACAGCTCAGTTTTGTTGTTGGCTAATAGGTATATCTGGTATTTGGCACTTTGCTTTCATACACCTTTGTCAGTCAAATCTTGTTAGGATAAGAACCAATAAAATGAAGTATTTTTGTTTAGATTGAGAGGTAACCCATAAACACCAGTTCAAATGTAAAAAGTAAGCTTGTCCAGTTGCACATTATTGCACTTGACAGAAGAAAAAACATGATATTCAGTGGTAGAAATTATTAAGTGTGGATTCAACTTGACAACATATGAGGTTTTGTTCATTGGTCACATGAGAGATGTACTTTCACTGTCAAACACGAACACAACAGAGCGAGGATGGATTTTTCCAGCAAGACAGCAGAGCAGGATGAGTTGCCTGTTTTCCCGGGGTTATACAATGCTATTAGTCATCCAGTATGACTTAACAAATTAATATACATACAGTAGACTAAATAGGCATCTTTCCATAAATATGGATAAAAAATTACAATCAACTTTTATTTCTTTATTATGTTTTTTCCTTTAAACAACCCCTCTTCCGGAATCACCAACTGCACATTAGGCACGCCTCACCATGACAACGTCTGCAGTCTTGAAGTATAAGGAATACAATCTTTCAGGAACAAAAACTAATTTATTCTGTGGATGTGGCCTCTTGGTGTTATGCAAATAGCTAGATAGCTTCATGACCAAGATAGGATTTTTTAAAATGTTGAACTGACAGCCAGATAACATTAGCTAAGATAGCTAAGCACAGTAGTTAATTGGTTACCTTCATTTACTGATGGCCTAAACCCATCCAAATGGCATATACGTTTGCTCAAGATAAGTTAAACAGTGTTATAAAGAACAGCAAATATACACATAATTCATGTAAACAAGGAAAGCCTTGACTTGGATTCAATATCGTTTATGATTGCCAGACATGTCCAACAGGTGGTGCTGCTTGACCCCATATGTTCTAAAGTTCCTTCAATGAAAGTCAGTCTCTGGCAACAAGTGATGCCGAGTATATACAGTACCAGTCAAATGTTTACACACAAGACAATGGAAAATATGGTTACTTGGAAGAATCTGAACTTTAATATAGTTCTGATGTGTGTAACAAATTTTTGGTCACTGCATAATTCCATTTGTGTTATTTTGTAGTTTTGATGTCTACACTATTACTCTTATAATAGTAAATGAAATAAAAATAGTAAAAATAAAGAAAAAGCCTTCTATGAGTAGGTGTATTTGACTGTATTTTCAGTGTGCATTGTGGTATGTGGGAAAATCATATTATTTTTATCAATGAATGACAGCAAAATTTATCAGTTTCTCATCATTTAATGATTTGCTCTCTTCTTATATTTTAGAAGTATCTATTAAGCAATAATTAGGTTTCTATTTGGCTATTCAGGTAATGTCTACAATACAATACATTGTAAACACCTCTGGACAAATGTCAGTGTTCTAAGGTGATCAAACCTTTTCTAAGCAACAAACTCACCTAGTAACTGCAGTGTAAATGATGTAACTTTCTTCTGATTGGTCAATACGAGTTAGTAGTTTCAGTTCATAGATATGGTTATAACGGTGTAGCTGCTGCTCATCGCCAAATGACACAGGACCTGAAGAAAGCCAGTCTGTGCTGTTTGAAACTGAGGATGAACTACTCCATGCTCACAATTCTACTTTTGGGATCCGTCTGTGTCTTTGCACAGGTGGAGGGTAAGTTCAATCACATGTGTATAAGGACTGAGATAATTAACAGTATGTTTAAACGTATTTTTCATTTTCCAAGATGTTCATCTCTATAGCTTGTCTTACGGAATCCAAATGAAATTTGACTCTGGAGTGTCTTAAAACACAGGGTACAGCAAGTTCCCAATGCTCCTAAACTCAGGACTGATATAGGTGAACCTTTCACCTTTGCAATTTCCACCCACACATACCCTGAGTTTACAATATGTTGATGTTCTTTTAAAATTAACACTTTCTTATGTTAAGTATTTTGGGTTGTCCAGGGCAACTTCTTACAGTACATACAGCATGTTGTTTGTCCTCAGGAACACAGCCAAAAATTCTCTGGTGAATGTTATATGATTGTGAATATAATATAACAGTGAAATACGTCTGAATGTATTCTAAGAATGATTGCGTGCTCAGAGTGACTGTAATCAATGAGTGATTGGTATTGAAGAGTGAGGGTAAGAGAATGTAAGCGGTGAAGTACTATAAGTGCCTGTACTGTGTCTCATTTAGAGGTACAATTTATGCTTCAGGAGTAATGAAATGAACTGAAAGAATTAAATATGAATTTAATGAATGGAATTTAATTATATGTTTACATATATTTAAGTGCATCATGTATCTTTCAACTTGGCCCAGAAAGTGAGTTTATAAGTCATGGTTCATATAAGCACACCTTACCATTCACTTTAGTTTGCACATAGTATTCTGCATATAAAGTATATAACAGCAAGTTTAAAAAGAAGTAAAATTTGAAAATGTCACATGTATATTAACATATTCTATTCTATCATCTATTTCATAACTATATATAACTGATAGTCATCAGATGAATACTCCAAAATAGTTCTCTGTTGGCAAATCAATTATTGTTGGTGTTTTATATCATTGTTTTTAACAATGATATAAAGATTACCTTATAGTTTTAAAAAAGTGTAAGACAAATTTAGATTAAATAAATTTATTCTATAGCTATCAAAGCATATGTCTCTACCTGGTGTTCAGCCCCTTGCAGATGAGTTTAGTATTTTACTATGGTAAAGTAACAAGTAAGCAAGTAATAAAGCTGCAAAAGCAAGGTGGATAAATACATGAAAGCATTATCCTAACATCTTCATAGCATGTTGAAGAATAATTGAAAATGTAAAATGTTTTTTCTCTCTCTCAGCTCATTTAGACAACTATGTTATAGCCTGTCAAACCAATTTCACTGACCCAGAGGATGGAGCAGTACTGGATGGAGATGAAAAATATTTTGTTGATTTTATAAACAAAGAAACGGTGATGACATTGCCTGATTTTGCCAACAAATGGGGTGCTCCGGGCCACTATCAGTCAGCAATGGCTCAGCTTGAGATCTGCAAGAATAACTTGAAAGTTGCTGTACAAGCTGAACAGAAGCCACCAGAGGCAATAGGTGAGTCTCATCATGTCCAAAATGAATAAACACATCTTTCACCTCTTGTTTGAACTACACCACTATGCTGTGATGATACATCTTACAAAGGCTTCTGGAGTTGCTTAGAGAGTTACAGCAGAGAAAGGTGTGCTGATGTAGACCATCATGTGAAAAGATATAGTCTCAGTCTATGTATTGTAGTGCCACACCTGATATTAAAAAGATTAATATGGTGAACTATTTGAGTGTGCCATGGAACTACTGCAGCAGTGTTTAACAAATGATTTGATAACTAGGATATTTCCATTAACACTGAGACACCTGATAACTGAAACAGTTTGCCTAGATAATAGACCAACAAATAAAGAACTAATCATAGCTCAGTTTTTGAAACACAATCAAATATTTATTTGAAATTATATCCATCATACACCAGTGAGGCTCCTTCAAACACCAGTCATTCATAGTTAAGCAGTCTCAGTTTATGTAAAATAATTTCTGTTTGTATTTAATTTGTAATTAATTTTGTGAGAATTATTCATATTTCCACAGATCCCCCTGAGAGCACAATCTATTCCATGTACAAAGTGGTACAGGGGGAGAGAAATACCCTGATCTGCTTTGTGAATAACTTCTACCCCCCTCCCGTCAAAGTGAGGTGGAGCAAGAATAATGCTGAAGTGAAGGAGGGAGTGACTCTGAGCCGCTACTATCCCAACAGTGATTTCACTTTCCATCAGTTCTCCACCCTGAGCGTCACACCCGAGGAGGGGGATCTCTATTCCTGCAGGGTGGAACACAAGGGGCTTTCTCAACCTCAGACCAAGATCTGGGGTGAGTTCAGTGTGGCTGTGACATGAATATGGCAGGGTGTCCACTTAAGATAAGCATTTGGAGACATTTCTAGATGTTATATTTCTGGCCCTACATTTTTGACATAAGTCAACACTTACACAGAATGTGCAGATCATAACATGTCACCTTTTCTCAGCCAGAAATGTACATTCTCAGCCCTGAGTCTTTATCTTTGTCATGACAGTGTTTTCTGTCTTCAAAATTAGCAGTCGTATACGTCAACATACACCAATTCTCACCCATGCACTTTCCATTCAGGCATATAAAATGTATTTTGCCTACAATGAAATCATATATCTGTGGAATGCTGTAGAAAATAATGTGTCCAAAGATTGAAAATGTTTGCAGTCAAACTAAGGGGTTCTCCAAACTAACAATCCTCTAACTCCAGCTTTTCAATGGGAGTATAGCCTTCTGCATACTATGTATATTCCACAGGAAATAATCAACTAAACATGTATACACATTCTTTAACCCAGTGCTGTGATGACCAGGAACATGTTCTTTTTTTTAAGTTGTGAACATTGCATACAAACATGAGGAATCAGACAGCTGGACAAGAGCAGAGAGCAGAGTTTTATCTTCACAGACAGTAAAATATGAGTTTGTGACATGCACAAAATATCTGATTAAGGCATCCACTGTAACTGGTTATGTATTATTTGCATGTTTGCACATATAGTATGCAAGTATCTTTTCCATAGATGCACATATGTGAGGAAACCACACCACTTGACTGAAACAGGAATATTTCTTTAGAAAAAGAAGTTGTGCTGCGTGCAAAGGTTTCTCAGACATTGTGTCTATCAAAATCTCAATTTGTTGGTTATTTTATATAAATAAGTACCCTATTCCAGTGTTACATACATATCTTACATTTTTCATATTGCTCACATATGAAACATGATATTTAATGATGAATTTCAGTTACATACCCTGCTCAAGGGTGCAACAACAGATTTGTAAGCTCAGTTTACTAAAATAAATATAAAATATAAACCAGTGAAAACTAGAAATCATTAGTTCTGTTTCAAGGATTTTGAGTCTTCCTAGCAATTCATAGTTTGAAATTATACCTGTGGCACAATACACCTACAGAACAGATTATGCGCCTGGTTACTGGCCATTGGAATATGTTTGTGTTAAGCCCTTGGGTGTATGTAGCAGAGAGGCCCTGGAAACTGAAATTGTTTAGGGTTGTTCACTTGTATTTTTGTCATCTCTTCATTCAGAGCCTGAATTTCAGACTGAATCAGACATGGCAGAGACAGCATTCTGTGGAATTGGACTGACACTAGGTCTGCTGGGAGTGGGAGTTGGAACCTTCTTCCTAATAAAAGGAAACAACTGCAACTAAGGTATTGCATAATTGGCACCAATTCTTGTCAATGTACAAATCCAGTTACTGTTTTATAGTGATTAGTATGCCTAAATTTGATTTTTACTAAATTCATTACTCTACAAAATATGTTTAGTATTAAACTGAATTTATCAGTTTTCTGTATTTCACTGTAGATACTGCCAAACTGCCAAATTGGGACCTCAGCCAATTTAGACACAATTCCCCTAATATCCAAGGCATTTGGATATTATATAATAATATCCAAGAACACCACTAACAACATATGAACAAGTGTCAGTGCCAGACATAGTGTGATTGCAACACACTATGATCAACATGTAGGTGGATTGCAATAAGCACAGCTTAAGGACTATACCTATCATTAAATTATTATTTATTTACAGCTTTTAGTTTAAAAATTAATTGTTCATCTGTACTTTATCAAAGGTATTTTTGCAAATGCACGTATGGTAATTAGCCAGATGTATCCAATCTTTCTTGTATTGGCCTTATAAAAAGACTTGTTAGGCATTATCTTTTTCTACAGAATTCACATTGATATGTTTTTTCCCCCAAATTATATGCTGTACTTTGCATGCTAGTCATGTTAGAACACCCACTGTCAGGGGTGCAGTTAGAGCAGTGGGTAGGGGTTGGGGTTGACTGTCTCTTGATCTGAACTTCTACCTTATGGAATTAGCAAAACAGAAGTAAAAATGTGAAGTATAGTGTTTGAATCATGCCTTTTATAGTTAAAATAAACTGTATTTTTGTACATTTTTGTCATAATGTACTTCCATTGCAGTATTATACGCCAGGTATTATGTAATTAATCCTTTTAATTATCAGATAATGTGCTTGATCATGTCATCAGTTATTAACATAAGCTTTGGTGCAGTGCTTAAAGAGTGTATCATCCGCTTAACAGTAGTTCTCTAAATTATGTGAACTTTTCTCAATCTAGGCAGTTATAAATAGAATAAAAGACAGATATGAAAGTAAAAAACAAGAAACAGACCAATGCCCTTGAAAGCAATGAAATGCTATTTTGTTAATGAAGTCATAAGGCACAAATAAGAAAGCTATCATAGAAAGGTTGTGAAGAAATCAAGAACATACCCTCTCAACAACGCAATTAGTTTGAAACATCTAGATCTTTTCATTAAAATGCAATTGAGCTTTGAAAATGAATAACAGGTGAATATTGCGCTTCTGGCTATCTTTATGCAACAGCAGATCACTATGTGGTGATGGCTGAAACGAGTGATCCAACCTTATATTCCTCAATAAGTCTCACAATCAAAGTTTAACATCAGCTGAAGTTGCTCCTTATTCTAAGAGGTGTACATTCTGGACTGTTTTGAGTTGAATGAATGTGCAGACATTTTTGTTGCAATTATAACAAGGTCCCCAAGCAACTATCTACGTGATGATATCCCCCTGAAAGAGATGTCCCTCTGACTTTGAATGACTGTTGGTAATTGTTTTCACAAGTGTGGTATTATTGCATGAATCAGTTATACACCCACTGACAAAAATATACTTTGCACAGGTTTTTCCAGGGATATTAAAATTCTTCATTTGACAGTAAAACCACTGTTTGGCAAATGTTTTTAAAAAAAAATGACTTGAAGAGAGCTCTGATATTGAACAAAGTGGTTTATTAATGAGGTATTAATCAGTATTGATAGTTTATGTTAAATATTGATGTTATGCATGGTTTGGTTAATATATTGCTAAAATTAAGTAGTCCTGTTACTAATAATGAAGTTGTCCTTTTTCATTTTTTCAAGCCTTTCATGAAGACTCAAGACCAAGACATGGGACAGCCTGGTCAGAATGAATAATCTGGTGGTTGTGACAAAATCCTTTTCAGTTATGTTGTTAATAAAAAATATTCTTGTAAAATTCCAGTGATGCAATTAGTATCTATGATTACACATTTTAAATTTAAATTTGTATATAAATATGTAATTGAGTTTACATTGATATTTTGAAATCCAAACACAAGATGTAGATGGGAGTATACTTGTATGTGTAGTATACTTGTTTCCTTGATTTTGATACATGATGGGTAATCATTAGATGACACTTGGTAACATTTTAAATCAGATTTTGGAATTTAAATGTATCTGCTTTGTTAACCTATCTTTGCTAAGTTGTATTTTTTGTCAAATATTGATGTTAAGCATGGTTTGATTAATATGTTGATGGACATAATTAAGAAGTCCTTTTTCATTTTGTGTAGCCTTTCATAAAGACTCAAGACCAAGACATAGAGCAGACTAATCAGAATTAATAATCTGTTGGTTATGTCAACATTCCATTCAGTTATGTTGTGAATAAAAATTATTCTCGTAAAATTCCAGTGATGGAATCAATAATCTGTGATTACACATTTTATATTAAATTAGTGTACAATCTAATATATTATAATATATTCTTCATATTTTTAAACCCAAACACAAAATGCAGATGGGTATACACTTGTATGTGTAGATTTAGGTAGAGGAAATATTGGCTTGTTTTTAATACATGATGGATAATCATTAGGCACTTGGTAACAATGTACATCACATTTTGCAACTTAAATGTAACTGCTTTGATAGCCTATCTCTGTTACGACACAGACACACACAGACACACACACACACACACATTGCTTATGTCCTGCAAGTGTTAAACATGTTGTTCTTATCAACATTTGTGAGAGGTTCATTTGTTAAGAACAACAGCATTTGTATTTGTGCATGAAATTTATAGAAACCGATGTCAAAGAAGTCCTGAATGATTAATGGTTACTGTAGCTGATGCTACCAAAATGTTATTTATGAGGAGTTTTATTCATTAAAATAATTTCTAAAATAAATGTACAACCATATTATTGAATCAAAATGTGAAGAGGCTTGCACCGTTGAGGTATACACATTTGATGTAAAATTTAGGGTAGCTTTGTTAACACTCCTGTTGCTGTACAGCTGAATATGGGTATTAATGCAAAGTATTTTCCTGTGGCACCTCATCATAGTTAGTTAAATAAAAGTTAAACAAGAATTGTTTTACCACTCTGTGCAACAGTTTTCACATGCAAAGAACTCTAATATTTGCAAAGCACTTTTGAAAACATTTTGTTGGAATGCTGTGGAGTAAGGCACTTTCTGGTAAAATATGTTTCTTTATTTGCTATGCCACATAGCTTACAGAATCAAACTGAACATTTATTAAAATGTTTGTACACCCATAGATGGTCCACCATACAATGTAGACGATGAAAGTTTTGAAATGAGTGAGAAGAGGTCTTTTTGATTCTAATGGCATAGTGTTGTTTGGATCTTCATAAGCATACATACAGTATTAATTGGGTATATTTGTGTGTTAAAGGACTGATCCAGTTATTAATGAAGAGAAGTTGGTCCCCCTTTTGCAGCTATAACAGCTTCCACTCTTCCTGGAAGGCTTTCCACAAGATTTTGGAGTGTTTCTGTGGGAATTTGTGCCCATTCATTCTGTATTCTGTATGCCCATTCTGTATGCCCATTCATTTATGAGGTCAGGTACTGATATTGGACGAGAAGGCCTGGCTCGCAATCTCCGTTCCAGGTCATCCCAAAGGTGCTCGATGGGGTTGAGGTCAGGGCTCTGTGCGGGCCAGTCAAGTTCTTCCACACCGAACTCATCAAACCATGTCTTCATAGTCCTTGCTTTGTGCACTGGGGCACAGTCATGCTGGAATAGAAAAGGGCCTTCCCCAAACTGTTGCCACAAAGTTGGAAGCATAGCATTGTCCAAAATGTCTTGGTATGCTGAAGCATTAAGATTGCCCTTCACTGGAGATAAGGGGCCTAGGCCAAACCCTGAAAAACAGGTGTGGCCAAATACTTTTGTCCATGTAGCGTACTTCACACCTTAATATTGTTGTTTCAACATACAGTGCTCAAATTTGACATTTAATGAGATATGTCTAATTCATTTTGTTGTGATTATAATTTAATCAACTGTCAGAACTCAGGCAAGGACTCAAGCACAGACAGAGAAAACTGGGCACACAGGTTTATTAAGTCCAGAGGGCAATCCAGAAACGAAGTCAGGCAGAGTCAAAAAACCAGAGCAGACACGGCAACAAACAGGCAAGAAAACAGAACCAGTAGGCAGACACGACGCAAAGGCAAACGGCGAGTAACGACACAGCAAACTGAGACGAACCAGCAACAAGACAAGACACACGCAGGACTTAAATAGGGCAAGGCTGATGAGAAGACGGGATGCAGGTGTGCAGGCAGGCAGGTGAAGACAGTCAGGAAATCAGGTGGGCGGCGACAGGGCGGAGAGCAGGGCAGGGCTGGGACACAGGGAAAAACAAAAGCGCATGGACAGGAAAAACAAAACAACCGGCTAGGACACCACAGTCCTGACATCAACATGATGAGGGTTTCAGCACACTTAAACATGTGGAATATTATGAAAGTGACATCTTAATTTATTAATATATTACTTTTTTCTGGGGGAAAAAAGATTTAGTCACAGCTAAGAAGTGAGGACAACTGTAAGAACTAATATTGATGGTCATTATGCTCGCAGATAGATACAATCACCACATCCAAAGTACTACAGCTAGGTAATTACATGCAATACAAGGCTGCTTGATAAAGGAATTGATAACTGAATGCACTGTCACTCTCATGTTTCACTTTCATTTATGTGTGTGTGTGTGCGTGCGCGTGTGTATAGTTAGGCCTACATGTTAGAGATATAACACTCTGATTGTGCAGTTATGTGGGAGTTATGTGGGTTAAATTATGGTAGCAAGCACACCTTTCAGACAGTTAGAGGCACATTGTTCTCCTTGTGGTGTGGAATGCCAGTGGTCATTTTCCTACTTACACAAGTACAAGAGAGCAGCAATGCAAAACTAGCATGACAACAGCTAATGGCTTAGTGCCTTTCAGTATGGGGTCAGTATGGAGTCATGCCAAAAAAACTGAGCTAAAAGTAGCTTCAAAATACAACGAGCGTGTAAACTTCCTCAAAGCCAACACAGTTTACTCTCCATGCAGCAGAAAATAAATGAATATATGTAGATAAAAGAGCATACATAAAACACTGTCAACATCCAGAATTGAAGGTAGGCTAATAATGGGAACAGACAGAAATAGACAGATGGACTTCATGGTTTGGATTTTCTGTGAAAAGTGCAAGAAGCACATGGAGCTTCATGGCACACCAGTGGTCATTATAAGACTGCAGAATTGATGCATGGAAAAATGAATGGCTCATGGATTCATCATGATGTGTTTTGTGCTGGTGAAATGTTTTTAACTATCGCTTAACTGGGAATGTCACTTAACTGGGAAGTGAATGTTAAATCCATACCCATACCAGTTCAGTGAAGTGTCATCCAAAAATGCTCAACTCTGAAATAAAGTGGGCTTAATCTTCACTCAAGCCTTATGACACTTCTCAAGTTCAGTCGTCAAGTGGTCAGTGGTTTCAATTGCTTGGTCCTTCAAACTGGACGGTTTTTTTTTTTGTTTTAAATAAGGCTACAAAAAAACCAAAAACACCACCCAAACAGTGACAGCGGAAGATATTTGTATCAAAAAGCTAGCTTAAAGAGGATCCAGTTATTGCGAACATCATTAGACCCCTCAGTAGATTACTCTTGGAACACCGCAACTAAGACTCTGTACTCACTTGTATCAATTGTTTATAGGCTACTGTACATATGGGTCTTACTAATGCTTTTAGTCTCACGAGCAGGGAAAATTATTTGTTCCACGACAGGCGGACAACTCTGAATTAGATAGCACGATAACCTCAGTAATTAATCAGTGCCGATATCATTATCATTACCTTAATAGCACCAGTGACACGCTGTAAAACGTTACCTAGTAACAACTGACATTTCATCACCGTCATTTTGGATTGGTTCGCTGCACGATTTCCACAGACATGTAGATGCCCCTAAACTTTCTTATGCTCACTTTGGGTTTAAGTAAAGTTGCTGGAAGGCTGTGTAGCTGTGTCTTGAAAACGTTAGATATGTCTGCTTCACATTCTTTCTTTATCCATGTGCTGACTGTATTCGCCTTGTTGTCTGGAATTGGTAAGTCAATCGCTTATTTTTCATATTATAATTTTATTATTACTGTTATCTTGTAGAATTTCAAAATGCTATATAGAAATCCTGTAATTATTCAGCGGTCTAATATTAAAATGACCTGTAACTTCATCAGCAACGTTAAAACCCTGACATGGCAAAGTTAGCCGCAATGGCGAATTTAAGAATTTGGTTGAAAGCGTACATAAGAAAACCTTAAAATGTATCAGTCTTATGTCATTGGAAACAAATTATGGATAAAGAAGTTTAATACATTTTTTTGTAACTTATTGATCAACAAAACATCTCTGTGTATGTTAAAGAGTATAATTTTGCTGCATAATTGGTAGAATTACTTGATAAAGGATTGCTTTATTTTTGTCACTTCTTGACAAGCAAAAAACAAACAAACAAACAAGCAAACAAAACAAAACAAAAAACAAACAAACAACAAAAAAACAAGCAATCAAGCACAATACCATTGCAGTTTTGCTGCAGGGCAAGTCTTTAGGTTCGATATGGTCTTGCATCATTCCATAGGCTATTTATAATGTGTATTTTAATCTATTTGGTGGACATGATCAAACCTCATCACCACATCAGCTATAACCATCTAATGCATTTATTTATTTACTCAACACCTGCATTAGATATTAGTACAATTGCAAACAACAAAAATGAATAAAACTTCTTTCAATATTATTTCTAACACCATAATATTATTACATCTCACTTCAGTGCTTTCAAATGTTCATCTTTGCTGCTGCAGGAACCTGATCGTATGCAGTCTAATTTGAGTGTTCTAAGCATTTTCAAGTTATGAACATTTTTCTTTTAATAATATAAAGGTTAAATGAGGTTCAGCATGGAATTGCTCAGCAGGTGATACTGTACTGTGCAGTATTTCATGTAGAAAGTGATGGTAAGGATTTCCATATCAGATTGGAATGAATTGACATAAATTACTGGTATTTATGTTTTTGTTTTTGTTTTTTTCTTCATCAGCTGGTTATTTCCACCATATGCAGTGCGAGTGCCGTTTCAGCTCGAGTGACCTGCATGACCTTGAGTACATTGAGAGATATGTCTTTAATAAATTAGAATATGGGAGATACAACAGCACCCTAAATAAGTTCATTGGATACACTGAACACGGAGTGAAAAATGCTGAAAGATTTAACAAAGACGGATCGGCACAACAACAGCATGCTAATCTGGATGGATACTGCAGACCCAATGCTCAGCTCTACCTCAGTAATGTACTGGATAAGACAGGTGAGTACTGTGGCTTTACACAGGTTATAATTCTAATAAGATAAAAGCATGTACAGAAGTATAAATCAGACAGGGTCAGTCATAAGTAGTCAAAAGAGTCATAAAGAGTGAAGCATGCCGTAAAATTTATTTCTTGGTGTCCAGGGAAAACTGCATGAAAAATCATATAATTTAGACTGTGTTTATGGATGTATTTAAAAGTCAGCTGTTAATCAGGCATCACCACACTGCTGTCCCTTTGGAAAATACTGGGCGGATGAATCCATGTGTGGTTTATGACAGACAATGATTTAATAACAACCCCTTCAATCCAACCCTTCAGACTTGGTCTGAAGACACACCTCTTCAGACTCTACCTGGACTGACACCCTTGCCATTTTGATCTTGTAGATCTAAGATTCTTGGCATGTACTTGTAGCTCTATCCCTTACCTTGTATTTGTAGCACGTTTTTGCCCAGGTAGCATAGCAGTACTTTATTGTCCCAATGATTGTATTTGATATATGTACCCCTAGATCATGCTACACTGACCTTGTGCTCAGCTTCAGCACTATCTGCTTTGTATGACATGTACACATCTTGCTCTTGTGCCTGTGCCTGTTTGCCCACTATATGCACTTTTGTATGTCGCTTTGGATAAAAGTGTCTGCTAAATGAATAAATGTAAATGTAACATTTGGTAAATGATGTAAATACACCTCTTAGTGTGAATCTGTTCATGGACATAGGCTGGGTGTAAGACAGACTGGCCTGGAAATGCATGCCTTTTTTCTTCTGTAAAAACGTCATTCATCCCGATCAACCTTACAGTACATTGCTGAACATTTGAGGCCAAAAGCATTTTCTCAATAGGAGAACTGATTCAGAAATTTATGCCGATTGGGACCACCTCTTAGTTGAGGATTTAATATATAGCATATGAAATTATACAAGTCTTATTAAGCACATAGCATATGATTACAATGTGAATCTTATCATTGAGGTTTCTCATAAAAAGTGTAAACAAAAATATACTGTGAAATAAAAATGATGCACTTGCCTGTTTTTAGTTGAGCCCACCGTAGAGGTCCTATCTGCCAAGCCTGCCAGTCATAGACACCCTGCCATGCTGGTGTGCAGTGTCTATGACTTCTACCCCAGAGGAATCACAGTGACCTGGCTGAGAGATGGAAAGGAGGTGAAGACTGATGTGACCACCACTGAGGAACTGAGTAATGGAAACTGGTACTACCAGCTCCACTCACAACTGGAGTACACACCGAAATCTGGAGAGACCATTGCCTGCAAGGTGGTGCACAGCAGTCGCCCAGAAGGCAAAGTGGTACAGTGGGGTAAGAAGATCATGATCTACCATGTCAGGCTACTTCATAGCCTATTCTGGAAATCTCATGGGTATTAAACATGTTTATTTACATTACATTTACATTTATTCATTTGGCAGACGCTTTTATCCAAAGCGACTTACATAGGTTACAGTTCTTTACAATGTTATCCATTTATACAGCTGGATATTTACTGAGGCAATTGTGGGTTAAGTACCTTGCCCAAGGGTACAGCAGCAGTGTCCCAGCGGGGATTGAACCGGCAACCTTTCGGCTACGAGTCCTGCTCCTTAACCACTATGCTACACTGCCGCCCCTATTTCTGAAATAAAGCCAGCATGAACTCTACACTATACAAATGCTGGTGTGACACAAAATACATATTTTTAAATAGTCTTGTAAATAAGATGGATTGCCCTTTCTCTAAGCCTGATTTGGTCATAATTTTAATATTTATAAACTAAAGAATGTATTGATGTGGGATTATATATGTCTCCTCTACATATCCACAAGAGAGTCTGTGCATAAATACAGTGGAATATAAAAATGCCAAGATTCAGCATGCACAGACACTAGGCAAAAGAAAAGGGCTGCTAGTCTGTTTTGTTTATTTGCTTGACATATGCTGTTATTGTTCATTTGTTGATATGTTACGTGGTCATTTGTATGGTGGTTTGTTCAATGTGCAAAATGACTACCATTTTTCCTTACCACAACCACAAGTACTCCTAACTGAAGGAGAACATTGTGTTTTTCAGACCCCTCCATGTCTGAAGTAAAGAGAAATAAGGTGATCATTGGGGCATCTGGGCTGGTGTTAGGCCTGATCATCACAATTGCTGGAGTGGTTTACTACAAGAAGAAATCCACTGGTGAGAAGCAAGATGTCAATCACTCAGTGCCTTAAGTACTCACTGTCAATTACCCAGTCCAAAACATTTAGATCATCAGTACTTACGCCTATGTGTATACTTACTTTGTTCAGTATAATAAAAAATATTGTCATTAATATGCAAACATTCATTTTTGGTGGGTGAGCTAGTTAAACAGCATGTATTTTTGACTGACTGTTCTTATAGCATGCACATAATAAGTAATATGTTAGATGTAGACAATATGGTATGGTAATTATAAGGGATTTTGCAGAATACAAACATTCATTTTAGATATCATAGTAAAGGAAAATGAAATGTTGAAAATGATCTTGTCTAATACTTTCCTTGTTTGACAGGGAGGATTCTGGTACCATCAAGTTAAGGTAAGAGAATTTTTTGACAATGATGAAATGGTGATAATAACAACCATGATGAGGGTGACTATAATTACTATTATTAGGTATTTACAAAAGTACTTTATTTTGATGTCCTGCATAATTTATGCAACTTGTAACAACAGTTATAATGTATTTTAAAGTTTATTAGTTTCACAATACAATTCAATAGGTATATGATTGACCAATTTCTCAATTTTCAGATGCAGAAAAATCATAAGGAACAGGACTGAGGACACAGATTTTAATGTTTCTTCATGATTGCTATTGTTGCCTACATTTAAATCCATTGTTGTTTGTTTTAAGTACAGATAAAGAATGGAGAGTTTTCTGTGTAAAATACTGGTGCAAGAAGGAGCAGGTTTTCTTTGCTATTTTACCAGCTAATAGATTAATTCATGTAATGGAAATGAGGGTATTACTTTGTACTACACAATATTTGTTCATGGCATACATAATAAAAACACAGAAGGCTATTCATCTTTATAAAGGATATATAACAGCATCTTTTATCATTTTGTAATGACAAATCATGTACGGGTTTGGTTGAAATCTTTATTTTGCATTGTGTTGGCCATATGCTAAATCACTGAAGTTATTAATTTACCTACCCTTAATGAGCATTGTTAAGCAGATGGCCTGTAAAAGCTTTCATGATATTGATTACTCTTGTCAGGCAAAGTTTGTCAGTGTTTCTTGTCATGATTTAATTGAAATGATTATTGTTTACTAATAAACTTTAAATGACAATGATTGCTCACTTTCCTGAGACCTGATATAGTTTATTAAGCCTATCAGAGTCTGTAATTTCATTGTTTGGAAAATCCTATTTATCAGTTTACCTGGGAGGTTCATCTGTAGAGTACTGCATTATGGATTGCCGGATCTGCAATGTGTGGGTGGTTACTGGTGCAATTCATTCCTTCATTTAAGGTCATCCCAGCCTTCTGTGTGGGTAAGGAACATCCAGCCATGAAGGTTATAGCAGACATTGTTTCCCACAAAAGCCCAATTAACATTAAGGCATCTAATAAATTGGTTGATGGCAAATCCACCATAGATGAACACTGAGTAGACAAGAGGGCTAAGAATCTTAAGATACAGAATTTCAAGACCTGTTACACCGAACCATATCATTTGCTTTCCTCTATTCCCAGTAAGAATTTTCCTTGTCCTCATTGTCTAAACTGTAAGACAGTGTAAAGGGGGACCACTTCTCACATCCACATATGCAAAAAAGTTGAGAGTTAGAGGAAGGAATAAATGCACTACAAAGTATGTTGTGTATTGAGTACAATGTCCATGTACTTTATGCTGTATCGGCAAATCAAAACATTACGTTTAAAAAAACTTTAACATAAGATGGAATCAGAGACAAAGATTTCCCGTAACTAAACATTTTCATGGTATGAAACATGATGTTTGTAAGCTTATATTAGTTTGGAATTTATGAATAATCCTCAGAGGGTGGTCATAGGGAAGGATTACTATTACAACAAGAACATTGGTGGATTTTTTTTTTGGTACTGAAACTCATAGAGACCTAAATGAGGAGCTATTTTTGAGCTGTTATCTTTAGCCACATATTGCTAGAATAAATCTCTGTTTTTCTTGTGTATTCTCTGTTCTGTTGTTGTGTTCTTTTGATGTGTCGTTACAACTCCTATGCTGGCTGGCACAATTTATGTGATGTCATCGCTGGATATTTCACACATTCCAATCCCTGTTCCAATTTTATGCAGAGATGAGCTGGGGAAAGATGTATCTCCTCTGCTTCAGCATCTCTCCTTCTCTTTCTCTGCACTCAGTCTCCTGTATATCTCTCTATATTATGGCATGTAGTGAAAGGCAAGAGCAGGGTGGGGTGACTGCTCTTGCCCTTCATTACATGGCATCTCCATAAAAGAGGTTTATGTGCAGACTCAGCAATCCTTAAATTCCTTTTTTCTTAAATCCCAAGGGGCACCACTATAATGAACAGTGACTATAAACTAATTACCTCCTTTCAGTCTTTCACTTGCATCAATGAAGTCAGACACTTTCAACAGTTAATCTGTGCACCTACCTTTTTTACAGTAGGAGATCATACATAGTACTACATATGACCACAAGACACAGAGAGCTACATATGTTGCTTTTAATAAAAATATGAAAAAAAACATTGCAGACGATTACACTGGATTTTGGTATTTAAAGCACACAAATCACCACTATAAATACAGTGCAAAAACTCTATACAGAAGAATTGATGGACATACTGTAGAAAGAGTAGATGTCATGAATTGATCCAGGTCAAATGAACACTTCCCCTGCAACCAATAATGCCTATCACTGGGAGATTTGTTATTGGCTAGAAAAACTTGAGACCAGAAACCTTTTACATAAATGCTTTCTACATAAGTGTTTTGGGTTCTAAATCAGATGATTTTGATAAACTGAGACTCCTGAAGCAGATGCTAGTCACAAATGTGGGGATTCGTTCAGAAAATGGTAATGGAACCATATTATTTTTCATGCCTTCTTTCAAAGATGAACCAAACTAATAATCCTATACATATTTCTGTTAAAAGTTATCTTAAGCTGAAGAGCCAACTCACTTAATTGCAATGAAAATGCAATTCATTAACCTTTACATTAACACACAGCACTACTTTTATGTGCAGTACAGATTATGTGTTACTGTATACACACTGTCCCACACTAACCTTATACAAAAAATGATAAATCTTTAAAAACTTTAAATACATTTTATTTAGCATTAAATATAAACATATGTCACCAAGTACCTTGGGGATGAAACTAATTTGGGTTTGTGATTTTCAGTAGAAATCTATGAGCACACATTGAGTACTGATGTACTGTTGTTGTAACCTACATTTACATTTACATTTATTCATTTGGCAGATGTCCTTAATCCGAAGTGACCTTCAAGTGAGGCATAAGCAAAAAGCCATATAAGGAGTAAACATTATTAGAAGTGCTGCATGATCATGTTTCAATAGTTGGCCGGACAATGTACAAGCTAGCTGATAGAGGTACGAGTGCATGAAACCATTAGATCAATTTTTTTATAAAGGAAAACAAAGTTGAGACCGTGGGGTCATCAGGTTGGAATGAGAGGTAGAGCTGGGTATCATTGGCATAGCAATGGTAGGAGAAGCTGTATGGCTGAATGATTGGGCCCAGTGAGGCTGTGTATAGTAAGGGGGGGGGGGGGGGGGGGGGGACGCCCTGGGCCCTGGGCCCTAAGGCACCCCAGTCGTGACTTCCTTGACTGACAGTGGTAGTGCCTTCTGCAGGAACCCACTGTCATTTGCTCAACCTGTGCTATATTCTATGTGCAGCACACTGATGGATACCAGTGACAGCTGAATTGGATATCGTTAAATGCTCAGATCAGACATATATTTACAGCACAAGAATTGTAACTACATTGTTAAATGATCTTACTACTTATGAAAAAATCTAAGCATTAGCATGTCTGTTGGCATTTGTTATGCAGATACAGTAGGAGCTATGTTGCTAGATGTCTTGATTTTGTTCCTCATAGAGAATGGATCATATTTATGTAATTTCAAAATCCATCAAAGGATAAAGAAGCATAAGCCAAATCATAAGTCATTATTGGCAATGATGCATTTTTATTTTAAGTGTGTTGGTCAACATTTTAATGTATCTCTTCTCACATTTAAGGATGCATTATGCCCCAATGGCTTCTGCCTCTTCATTCTCATCCTTGAGGGATGTGATGTCAGGCCTTCCACTGTTTACTATGTATTTGGCTACCTTCTCCCTGAGAGTCCTTGCCAGAGGAACAGGACAGTGTGAGGCTTTCACTTCTGCATGTCACACCCCTCACAGACCATATTCTCACGATCAGAGAACAGAAACAATCAAACAATCAGAAACCCCCTGGCACTCTCTCAAATGCTGTGGTAGGCAAGAGACGCAGACATGACGAGTGATGAGTGGGAAGAGAAAGAGGAAGAGACAGAGTGGATATCTGAGTTTGTATGTATGTGTCCTGGGTCACCAGGTCTGTAAAAAAGCAATTCAGTGTTATATGTTGAGTTTTTGAGTATGTTCGTGGTTTTTCTGATGCTGGAACAGACATCAGTTAACCAGCATGCTTGGTAGCATGATATCATGAGACTGGTTCACATCGGGGGTGGAAAAACTCAAGGGCCGTCAAGGGCAGTCATTTTGGAAGATTTAATGTTGCTCGAATGTAGAATGTACTGCTTATTATGAAATATAAGGGTATAATAAATAAGGGAGTAACGACCTCAGGTTAGACTGAGATCATTACTGATTCCTTCTTGCCCTCCCAGAATAAAGTCCCTCTGAATCAAAATTCATGGATAGCTCATATTCAAGGTCACACAGGTGACAGTACTGGGGACAGTGATAATTTTCTAAATAAAACTTTATGGGGGAATTTCTTGTACAATGACCAGTAGTAACCCAACACAGACGTGTTTATATGTACAAGTCATGTTTCAGTTTATTTAAATGAATTTTCATGTTTCTGTTTGACTTCACTGGGGCCTTGAGTGGGGCCATTGAAACTATAAAGACCACAGTTTCCAATGTGCGAATCATTTAGTGGAATTTCTGCTGATTCTAAATACAGTTGCAGAAAAAACAGTATGTTAATGAGCTAGAATATTTCATTCAAATACTATAAATTCTTACCAGCAACATACATTGTCATAACAAATGCACATTATAAAAAAGGATAAGTAAACATAAATGTGACATGTATTACTGTACCTGAAAGCAGTTTATACTTGCTGTAATTGATTGTGGTTTACAATGCAAAAGGAATTGCCATCCACTTTTAAGGGAAGCAATGTTAAAAAAAAATAAGGATTCAAAACTACTTTCACACTGAGCACCACAGAAATTCATGTCTCAATTTTTAGGAACCAATGACAAAAGAAATAAATGGTGACACCCTAGTTGTCAGGTAGACAGTGTTTCAACAGAGCTTTGGTAGTTTCCCTTGAAACGCAAAAAGGTACCATTCAGCAGTATTGAAAGATCCCTTAAATTAAACAAATTTGTGTGTGTAACAGTAGTCTTTTGGGGAGCATGAGGCACAATAAACATAGGAAAGTGTAGCATTACCATTATATTCATTGCAAATATTTCACCCACATTACAGGAAAACGTACAACTATGCAATAAGATAGGTCCAACAAGTTATGTACCAGTACTCCACAACTCAACAACACAAAAGTGACTGTTTTCATTGAAATGGCTAGTTTAGGAATCCCCAGTGAAAAACAATATCAGCATATGACACAACTGTAGCATTTGTAGCAAAGTGTATACACAATTTTATTTTATTTAACATATTCTTTCATAATTCCTAGTGATAAATTCAGAATTCAGAAAATGGGGAAAACTGGAACAAAAAAATCCTTGCGCTGAACTTGCATTGACCTCCATTTGGTTTTGAATTTGTAAACACATCATGACAGGCAGGCCTGTGCACAATAATCTCAAAATAAAAGATAAGATTAAGTTTTGGGCAGCTCTCCACTTATAGAAAATTCCTGCAGCTAGCTGGCCCCATGAACCTGCCAGACAGGTTCCCAAAAGTCCCTAATTTTCCAACAGGGAAATACAATACATGCTAGCCTATCAAGAAATGGAAAACCCTGACATCATTGGTTGTCAGGGAAGGGAATGTTTTGTGCAGACTACCCTTATTCAGGGAGACTTGTCATGCTTGAAATTGTTTCCACCATCTACTGGATTTACAAGAGGATCATATTGTTGTCAGTACACTTAAATAATAAAAGTCTAATGTTTTCAAAAGAAAATATTTAAATGCATTTTGTCCTGTTTTGAACACAAATTAAAATAAAGTGTACATGGCTGTTGGAGTTACATTTTGGAGTTACATTCTCCTACATTTTCTTTTGCAATAACTAGGGGCTATACATATATTTCAGCTATTACTTAATCACAAATCACAGACTTACAGTCACTGTGAGCTAAAACTAAGCAGTCAAAATGCAGGTTTACAGTTCTCAACTTTAGATTGGTAGAAGTCTATTAGGGCACACTGAGCGCCACTGTACTGATGTTATACTGAATGAGAGGACTTTCCCTTTTAGGAAAGTCATTCTCTTGACTAACTTCATATGCCCATTGAAATGTGTGCCGATAGCATGTGAAGCCTCAGGTCAGACACATATCTATGACACAGGACATCCAACTATATTATAATATTTATCTGCCCAGTCTACAAGCCCAATGCAAGCCTCATCTCTGATTTGACATTACAAGAAATGCTGTAATGTCCTAATTTAATTCAAAAACAGATACAAATAACATTATAGTATTAATTTACATTATTATATTAATTTAATATTTAAAGTACTTGAAAATTCATCCCAAATAACGTTTATCAACTTTTTACATGTGTTTTGTGGTTTATGGATTTGATTCAAGCATTACTAAAGTCAGATTTTATTTTTTGGGATCATCCCCCATTGGTTTCCCTCTGCCCATTATAATGATGTCTTCTACTGTTAACTGTGTATTTAGATCCCTTCTTCCTCAGAGTCTCTGGCAGAGGAACAGGACAGTGGGAGCCTTTGACCTTTGCATGTCACACCTCACACAGCCCGGGTCCTCATGATCAGGGAACAGGAATAATTCAGAACATTCAGAAATCCCCTGGCACTCACTCAAATGCTATGATGAACTACATATGCAGGCATAAGGAGAGATGAAGAAGAAAAAAGAGAAAGTGAAAGAGAATAAGTGGTTTCTTTTGTGCATGAACAGCAGGCTGGGTGACACACTCTTTTATTAGTGGTACAATGTACAAAACAGTGGTGGAACTAGTTCTGTGCACTGTAAGAACTTATTGTCTTGGGTTAACCCTTATAGAAACTCTGTACGGCTTTGGAACCTTGATATGGACATACATTGATACACATATTTAGACAACATGAACTGTTTACCTGTAAAATGGCTTGTAAACCATGAGGGAATTCCTGCCATTTTAAGGGACAAGTGCATCAAACACATTCATGTTAAAAATTAACAGAATCTGCAAATTACTGATATTCCTGTTGTCAGGTATACTGTTACCCAGCAGGGCATAAGGTTCATTGCACCACCTCATAAAATTAAATTAGCACCTTTCATGTAGCAACACATACTTATTAAAACATGATCATACCAAGACCAATATCAAGGCTAAGGGTCAGGGACAGAGATGGGAAACCCGGCTTCAGAAAGTAAAACTCCTGCCACATATTTGTTCCACCCATGCACTACCCCAGCTGAATTTAATTAGCACATCTCTTCAGCCAGGTAGAGGAGCTAATTAGTGAAATCACCTTGTTTAGTGAATGGCTAGAACAAATATGTGGCAGGATTTTTACTTTCTGAAGCCAGGTTTCCCATCTCTGGTTAGGGAGCAATCTTCTTAAGATATCTGTTATACATTTCTTAAATCTTGTATCTTAAGTTACCTTTGGTTGTCATGTTGTACCAGTGATTTGACTGGTTAAATGACCTTAGTACAGTTGTCATTAAACTCAAAATGATACACATATATTTAGGGCTTTGTGAAACCCCAGCTTCTCAACAAAAAGCTGAATGTGTGATTGATTTATTGATCCAAACCCTCACCTGTGTTGGTCCTAGCTCTCCATATGATGTGTCCTGGGTGAATGCGGTAAGTGTTTGACACTAGACAAATATATGGTTAACTCCCCAAACTCAGAGCTCAGGATCAATTTGAAAAGTATTTCTCAGGGTCCTGAGTGGATCGGTCAGTAAAAGTGCTAGGCTGAGCCCTATGGCCCAGATTTGATCCCAGCCGTGTTAGCAGCTAAGGATGAGTGGAAGAACAAATTGATTTCATTACACCAGGGGTATGGGGTGGGTAGGTTGTCCAGGGGTTTGTCCCTGTTGATCATCCAGGTGCCCATCGTCTGCCTGTATAAGGTGCATAAAGTGTCTTCTTCTAACTCATGTCAGCACAAGCTTGGCTTGGCATGGGGACTGTGGTATGTAAAAAAAGCTAATGGCATTACATGTTTCAGAGTAGAGTTTGTCTAATCCTCTTGGATTGTCAGTGGGAGTTGCAGGATAGAGCAGCATTTCCATGACACAGTTTGACATTCCAAATTTGGAGAAAATGGGGACAAAGGCATTGGGCATTCTACACAAAAAATATTTCTCAACATTGCTCCTGCACATTGTGTTTGCTGATTTTTTCTACCTCATTTGGACTAAATAGATTCAACTGTGCTGTTGACCACTAATCTGTATTCAACACATCTTAATAGTTCATCCAATTTAACTGAAACTAGTCATTGCATGTTTTTGCAAGTAAAATATATAAGCTAAGTTTTAATGTAGTGTTGGTCATATATATTTAAGCAAATTTGTGGAAACTGTCTCAATTGTTCTAGGCCCTAAAAGAGTTAATTGAACTACTCATTAACTACATAAAAGAAAATTCAAATTTATCTTATGAATTAATTGAAGGTGCACACATGAACAGAAAAAATTAGAATACTTTCTATTTTGTGGCAACATAGCATATATCAACATAGCAAATACTAGTCACGTGATATCAAGGCCAGATGAGTACACAATTAACAAGTCCCTCACTCCAGTAGAAACCACTCAATTAACCTTTTGCAACTAACAGTGCACTCAAATCAGAAAAACTCGCAAAGAACGTTCGCAAAATGTACACAGTAACAGGCCAGACTTGAATGACACACAAATTCAGAATTAGTGTATATTATGGAATTTCATATAGTAATTTGAAATACAAGAAACTTCTTGTTTTAACAAATTTCAGACCCTCTGGATTACTTTAGTACTATTTAAACTTCATAAGGGTACCAAAGGGGATAGAAGATAAATTTGATTTTGCTGTGTCCCTAATATTGTTGCTATGAATCCAGAGAGAAAGGTAAAGAGATGAATGTGAGAGTTCATATTTGTTGGCTTATCTGTTAATTTTTCATGGAGAAATCAGTAATAAAAAACCCACATGAGCTCAGGAATAGATTAGTGGTAACTCCAATATATAATAACATTATACTAACAATTTTCCACAGCAAAAATCCAGCCACAGCAAAACAACTGAACTGCCGAACTCCTCCCACAGCCACACATACTGTGGTTTGGTCTTCTCATGCATAAGTAAGCACTTTCAATTGAAGCTGATCAAATAAGCTCTGCAACTGATGAAGCTGCAAGTATAAAATCAAGGATCCAGTGTGATCCAACTCACACTTGAACATTCACCATACCCATTAACATAAGAAAAAACATCTTCAACTCCATTAAACATTTTAAAGTCAATACAGTGTGTATGGAAAGAGGTGAGGAGGTTCACTGTTGGGAACCAGCAGTGGAATAAATTGATTTTGTACTACTGGGGGTCAGTAGGTTGGTAAGGGTTTCCTTGTCTCATGGCTGTCAGCCGACCTGCAAATCATGAGGCACCAGCAAATTGCTTGGATAACATCAATGGAGTAGCGCCTATCCTGCAGTGAGTGTGTACTTCACTGTGGTGTACTGCGTAACCTGTGTTGTCAAAAATAGCCATTGGCTGTGCATGAGAGTATTGGAGGATTACATAAGTCTTGGTTGAGGGCTTGAGGTTGTCATAATGAAACAAGCTTTGTGGACAATTGGCAATTCTAAAACATGGTGCATAAAGGGGGAAACAGTTCACAGTTAAGTGCATTTTGTGTTTCCTTAGTCACTGAGGCTGCAGAAAAGTACTCCAGTGGAGACTTCACTTTATGTTGAGATGTTAAGTGTGTTTAAGCCTTATAATGCAACAGTCAGGTGCATGAAAGCCATCTCAATAGCAGGCTTTCTAAAGTGATCATAAGACTGCTTTGCACCAGTGGGAGCATCTCCAGCAGGCTAGAGTGGCCATTCTACAAATATAGTTTATTTTGTTATGTGTCAATTTGGACAATTGTATGTTGGTGACTTCATCAATTACGTGGTTACACTGTATCTCATCTACAGACAGAGAGGGGACACTTGCATTGCTTCACAGCACAGCTAAACACCACTGAGGTGGCAGGACTCTTCATTTCATTTAAATATTTCAGTGCTTTCATAACATTTAACACTTTGAAGATCGTTTCCTTGCAGTTCTCAACATTCCATAATTAAACCATCACCAGGGGCTTTCCTCTTCTGTAATATGCTTCCTTCTTCTTTGCAGAAATGAAACAACAACTACTTGTGTTTGAAGTCAAACATACCACATCATGCATATCTCACTGTGTGGAAGTTCTTACACCAGCATTTTAACAACAGTAAATTGTTAAGAACAATGACAGGCCAACCACAGGGGTCTGACACCCTGAGAGCATTTCTGCTTATTTCAAGGAACAAACACAACATGTACACATTATTTCTGGCCTATGAAAAAATTTAGCTACCACTGATATTCCTGTTTCCAGGCAAACACCACAGTGAACTGCTTCCTGTATTGCAAGTGCAGACTACAGATTGAGAGAAGAGAAACTGCATTACTGAAACTACAGCAGCTCAGTATGAACCCTGCTGAGTCACAGCTCTGACTTTCACTTAAAGTTGTTGTCATGCCTTCAACTTTTAAATGAGTGATCATCAAATTGTGTAGGTTAGTTACTTGCAGTTCAAACCACCAAGTTTTTTTTTGAATCACTGCATAAGGATTTTACTCTTGAGAATTGTATTGGACTCATTTTGCTTATTTTGGAGAAACAAAGTCCTTACCACATCTTGAGGAAGCAAAACAATCTATCACCCTGTGGTAATACTCAAACCCAATTTTGAGAATAAAGAAAGTGGAACCATACATATAGCACATGCTAAGGGGATTTCTGCATATTATTTTGACAGACAAAGGCTGCCTTGCACACAACATTCACCCAATTACTACTGACCAATGAAAAAATGAGCAATCACTGACATTTCTGTCACTAGCCAGACAGATTCTCAGAAATGTAGAAAGTTCCTTGCTCCACCCTGTGGACTTCCAGAGCATCTGCACCCTTCATGTGTTAACAGTTGTCCCTGATATGCCCATTATCAGGCAGGCTTCTTATTTTCAAGCCACTCAGAGCAGGCATGCGCCAGATCCACATATCTGTGTGTAGACTGAATGGAATGAAAGATTAGACTGATGCATCCATTTAATATAAAGATTAGCAGTTGTGCTGTACCTGCTCTAAACTCATAACTGAAAAAGTGTGACAGCTTAATCACTCCTCCTTGTGGCACTAAAACATGTGCATCTATCTTGAACCGACATGAATTTCTGAACCTACAGAAGATGATCAGACTGACACAAACACTGGCAGTGGTTTCAGTCTTCATACAGCTGTGACATACTGTATCAGCCACTGGAATATGGAATCCTGTGGTGTAATCCTATAGCAGTAGTGTTACCCTATAGTACTGCAATAATGATATGCTGTACTGCTACATATACTGCTATAGTGGTGTACTGTGTTTTACAAAATCTTTAGTAGTTGAATTTAAAAGAACACAGACACTGGTTGCACAAATTGCTTACAATTTTGTTGTAGGTCACTGTTTACTGAATATAGTGACTTGACAGACTAACATTATGGATGCTGGCTCCCTTGACACCTGGAGTCATTCATTTCTGACATGATCCTGTCTCACAATACAGTGTTACCAAGCCTGTCAAATCAAACACCCAGAAAAACTTCTACTGAAGCATGTTTCTCGGAGACTGACTACATACACATACACTCATCAGCACTTTAGCTCAGTTTTGTGTGTGTGTGAAGGTGTCTTCAGAAAAGCATAGCAGTTTACAGCGTCTTCCCTGTATTCTGGGATGCTGAGTGTGTTTATGCTTTCTGCTGGAAGAGTCAAGCGTAGTAAATGCATCAGCTGAAAAGCAGGCTCTATAACAGTGTATCATGAGATCAGTTTACATCAGTGATGCACAAATCATGAAAATAGTCTCTCATTTCACCATGTGTCCTGTATTTCCATTTATAATATGACTGCATGCTGGTGATGTCATCAGTCGGGTGGTTACACCTAATCTAAAGACTTATCAACATAGTGCAGAAAATGCATTGTATAACACCATAGCTGGGGGGTATAGCGGGTTTAGTGAAAACTCTGAGTTCGTTAACCCTGAGATGAGGGAAACTCTGGGTTTTCCGTTCCAGAAAGAGAGGTAACTCAAACTCTGGGTTAGTTACCATGGTAGCTGGCTCTGTGAACCTAACCTGCTCGCTGGCAGGTTTTCTTTAACAAACCCTGAGTTTCTCCCTATCTCCTCTTTCCTGCTGAGCTTGAAGCAGCTGTTGGACATGGGGTGCTCTTTCCTGGTTAACCCGATCGATGTTAAAGCCGAATTAATTTGCATAGCCTTACGTCGGGAGAGGATTTTGAGACCCTGATTAGATGTGCTATAATTCCCTGATGACTACCTAATAGAACGTTACCCTTTTTTCGTCACACTCTATCATTTATCTGAACAACATTCTCTGGCCTTACATCTCTAATATTACACACCACGGACTTGCTCTCAGATCAGAGAAAATTCTTTGCGTTGCTCGTCGTTTTTTTTTTTTTTTTTTGCCAATGGGAGTTTCCTTTGTAACATTGGCGACACAGAACATATTGGGAAATCAACTGTTTGTAGAGCCTTAAGAAAAGTGTCCCTTGCACTTAAACGCCTACATTTTAGTAGTGTTCCCTGGGCACATACCTCTAAGGAACATCAAAGAGGAATTCCACAGGATCGCAGGTGACTGATGTAGAAATCATTCAGTTGAAGTTAATGATGTTCTTAAATTATATCCTATTCATGACATTCTGCTGCGACCTCAGACTGGGATCAGTTTTTATGTTGCAGGGTTTCCCAATGTGATAGGCTGCATCGATGGCACACATAACCCTGTCACTGCTCCTTCAGTTAGTGAGTAGACTATGTGAATAGGAAGTCTTTCCACAGCATTAATGTGCAGGTACATTGACTACGTCTTACAATGACAAAGACTATACATCACAATATACTGCAACTAATATCTCTCATTCTCTGCACTGTCAAGATCATATGTGATGCAGCACACTTGATCACGAATGTTGAAGCCAAGTGGCCGGCTCTGAGCATGGCTCACGAATGTATCGTGAGTGTACACAGATTTCCCTATGGTAAGTAAAGCTTTGTACAAATATCATTCCCTTGTCTCCCTCCCTTAACACCCTTAAAATGTATCCACTATATAATTACAGGAGAGTTTGATGGCCACCTGCTTGGTGACAGAGGGTACCCATGCCAGCCCTCTCTGTTGACCCCTTACCCTGACCCTGAGCCGGGCCCCCCAACAGCGTTTCAATGTGGCCCAATGCAGGACTAGAGCCCAGGTTGAGATGACGATAGGCATGCTCAAAGCCCGGTTCCAGTGTCTACGTAAACTCACGGTAACCCCAGAAAGGGCAAGTGACATTACTGTGGCATGTGCTGTTTTCCATAATATTGCCACAATTAGAGGAGAGCGACACCCTGCCGTACAAATGAACGACCCTGCGAAAGACCATCTCATCCACCCTGCAGACGACCCGGATGGAAGAGCTGTTCAAGACATAATTTGCCGGAATCACGTCACAGATTAAGCTACCACCACCTTCAGCAGTCAAATAAAGAAAAATCATTCACATTTCATTTGGTCTTTATTTCCTACAAATACAAATGCAACAATTAGTATTTTTACATTGTTCCAACAATTCACCTGTGTCCATGCACCCACCTCTAACTGGCGTTCCAGTAATTCAATTTCAAGATGTGCCTTTGCCTCTCCAATTACACCATTTCTAGTTCATTTTTTGCCATTTTCTTCATGAGATGCATTTTGTACAACTCCTTTACTGGTAACTGGGAAAACATATGGATGACTAATGATGATGATTAAATTCTACAGTTCTACATGCAGAATTAACCTGGCATTTACTGAACATCTCACTGTGTTAATCTGTGCTGTGGAGGTTGTTGGATCCTCCTCCTGGTAATGCCCAGTCATGCTCTGTTCAAAAGGATAAGAATGTGAAAGTTGTTTTTCCATTCATTATTTATTCTCATCGCTTCAATGTAGGGGGTGGTGGTGGCCCTTCACCCATTTTGCAGGCCTCTGCCTTCTTTCTGTTAGCTGAACAGAACTCAAATGTTAATCTACTAAGCAGTATATTAGGCAGGAGGACATTTATGTGTGTTAAAACAGCATTCTGTTGGGGGTTAAAGCTACTACAAGTTGATATAGCCACTGAATGATATTTAATTTGTGTAATATGTCAGATATGATTAAAACCAAAGTGAGGTACAATCATTAACCTATAGGCCTAAGCAAAATATGTCTTACCTGTTTGAACTATGTTTTTATATTTCATTTTCAGCTGCTGCCAAGTGCGCTTTGTGCCCTTGGGATTGCACGTAAATGAAAATAGAATTTTATTCAACATTTCACCACTTTTCACCTGTAATATTAAAAGGAAGTGTGGTTAAATGTTGAATGAATAGACTATGGCATTCAAACTTACGCGCTGACTCAGGCATTGACTCTACGTCAATTGTCTCTCCTTTGCCGCCGCAGCTGTGTTGCTTTTTTTTCTGAAAATGTGCTCATACTCGCCATAAGCACGTATCAGAATTTCTAACTCCAGCGGGGTGAAGTAGGACGACCTTTTTTTTTTTCTCGCCGGTTGCCACGGTGAATCGTAGTATAGGAGCTCCATTGATGATGGCTTTTTAAAGTTTGTCACGCACACGCTTAACTCAGAGTGAACATACTCAGAGTTGATTGAACTAACTCAGATCAGCTGTTCTGGAACCGAAAACTTGGGAGTTTCCCATCTCAGGTTCATCGACTCAGAGTTCAGGGTTAGGCTCAAAGTTTGTTAAACCTGCTTTCTGGAATACCCCCCTGACCCTGCTGAGATGAGGAAACTCATTATCAACTAAATATTTATGTAGATAGGAGTTAATACTACTTCATAATCCTCCATTATGTATTATTTCATTTTAAAAAAATTGCTGTATCAGGACATTGCTCAAATATATAGACATGGACAATCTTTGGGAAACAAAGTAAATAATAAAAAATATCACCATAATCACCTAGCCCTACAGTTGTTCTTAAACCAACTGAACAACGGAAAGGTCCAGATCACTTGGGAACCGCAGGGTTTAGAAACCCAGAGGGGAATTCTGCTAATTACTCTGAGGAAGAAACGTAACAAACATAAATAATGCATACCCATTGCCGTCAACCAGTGAAAAAAAAACAGACACAAGTCTGTACATATACAAGTCTGTTGCACGGCATTAGAACCTCACTGCATTATGAACAAAATGAGGCTTTGCCCCTCTTGTACTGACATCGACAACACAACTCATATAGAACTGTCACGTTGAACCCCACAAGATTAATACCAGGACTGGCTATAGTCTGAGGTCATTTTTGTTAATATTGATGGAGCAACTTTCCTTCCTCTGAGCTTTCGGTGAATGAGCAGATTCAGATGGATGCAACTTGGCACATCAAAACTAGATGCTGTTTATAACACATATGCATACTGACAACTCAGAACAGCACTATTGTATAGGTGAACCTAAGTCAAAGTTTGCAGTTTCACTACTCAAACTGTCCTAACTGTATACCATCCTAACAGTGCTTCCTGTCACCTCATTACCTCTGTGTAGTCAGGGAGAGGGAGAAAGACAACCTTTTTTCAAGGCTATCCTACCCAAGTCATTATATGCACAAAAAGCACTGCAAAAAAAAAATCGATGACTTCTTTGTCAACTAAGTTACCATACAGATAAAGAGATTAATATAAGTTAAATAAGATAAAATAAGTGAGGTGAGTGATTTGGGTATGGAGCCAGCCAATGGTCTGCCATGACCACTGGAAATCTCATCCCAAAATACCTCTTTCAATATATAGATTTCCCCGATTAAAATACTGCTTTCAAATAGTGACAGAGCTGTCTCTGTGTTTCACCAAAGTCAAAAGAATTTGCGTCACAAATAGACACTAATGAATCCTTTGCACAACAGAGAGGGAAAACCTGCATCAGTTCACAGCACAACTGAAGCCCATTGAGATGGCAGGGCTCTTGTTTCATTTAAATATTTCAGTCCTTTCATGTCCATATTTGTAGCATTAAACCCCCTACATCATTTGCTTGCAGTTCACAACATTCCATAATTAAACCATCACCAGGGGCTTTCCTCCTCTGTAATATGCTTTCTTCTTCTTTTTAGAAATGAAAAAGAAACTATGACCTCCCAATTATGGGAAGTAAAACAAACCACATAACCCTGTGAACAACAGTAAATTGTTAAGGACAATGACAGGCCAACCACAGGGGTCTGACACCCTGAGGTTATTTCTGCTTATTTCAAGGAACAAACACAACATGTACACATTATTTCTGGCCAATGAAAAAATGTAGCTACCACTGATTTTCCTGTTTCCAGGCAAACACCACAGTGAACTGCTTCCTGTATTGCATGTGCAGACTACAGATTGAGAGAGGAGAAACTGCATTACTGAAACTACAGCAGCTCAGTATGAACCCCACTGAGTCACAGCTCTGACTTTCACTTAAAAGTTGTCATGCCTTCAACTTTTAAATGAATGATCAACAAATTGTGTACGTTAGTTACTTGCAGTTCAAACCACCAAGTTTTTTTTTTTTTTTAAATCACTACATAAGGATTTTACTCTTGAGAACTATTGTTGTTGTACTCATTTTATTTATTTTGGAGAAAGAAAGTCTAGCCACTTCTTGAGGAAGCAAAACAATCTATCACTCTGTAGTAATACTCAAACCCAATTTTGAGAATAAATAAAGTGGAACCATGCATGCTAAGGGGATTTCTGCATATTATTTTGAGGTACAAAGGAAGCATTGCAAACAACATTCACACACTTACTGCTGACCAATGAAAAAAAAAAGCAAACGCTGACACTTCTGTCACTAGGCAAACAGTTTCTCAGAAATGCAGAAAGTTCCTTGCGCTACCCTGTGGACTTCCAGAGCATCTGCACCCTTCATGTATTAAGTTGTCCCTGATTTTCCCTGATTTATCAGGCAGGCTTCTTATTTGGAAGCCACTCATAGCAGGCATGCACCAGACCTACAGATCTTTCTGTAAACTGAATGGAATGAAAGATTAGACTGATGCATCCATATAATATAAAGATCAGCAGTTGTGCTGTACCTGCTCTAAACTCATAACTGAAAAAGTGCGACAGGTTAATCATGCCACCTTGTGGCACTAAAACATGTGTATCACTCATGAACTGACATGAATTTTTGAACCTTCAGAGGATGACTAGACTGAGATAAAAGCTGGCAGTGGTTTCAGTCTTCATACAGCTGTGATGTATCAGCCGCTGAAATATGGAATCCTGTGGCGTCATCTGTGTTACCCTATAGTGCTGAAATAACTGCATTTATTGTAGTCAAGAAAACACTGACACCGCAATGAGACAAACAAGGTTGTTCCAAGTGATACTTTGTTGAACAAACACATCTTTAGTTAATGATAAAAATAAACAAAATAGCATATGGAGCTGACCATATTTATCATACACATAAAACAAAACTTAGTAACGACTGTCACCTAATCTGAAAGGGAAAATATCTGTCAAGCTAAAAATATTGCTCTTATCTTCACTCCTATTTTAAGATGTGATAGTGATATCACCAGACATCCTGATGCAACAATAGATAAACCCTGGATGTTAGAAATGAAGGGAATTTATGTCACATTGCTGTATATCAGTTAGTGGAAATATTAAGATGTAAAAGGCTGTCATTCGTTAAGTCTGGAGACTTTCAAACCCTGTACCAAGTGAAATGCATTTGATGGGATATCTGTACAGAAAAAATTAGGACAGTGAAAATTTTAATATTAGAAAATCAGCCCTCAAAATGTCGTAAGTGCCCACTATGTATATGGTTTAGGCACACTGAGGTCAAAGTACACAGAATGCTTTTTGTTAAGTATAAGTATGACCTCTAATGGTTATATGGGAGAACTGCCAAGTCATCAGTCATTCTGAGACCAGTACCCTGTCAACAAAGGACCATAGCATATTATTTCTAATTTTTAAGTGACTGGCATAATGTTGATGAAAACATAACTACCAGAGATTCAGTCATTTGCAACATTGCAAATTAAAATGAACCTTTAAACCTGTTAGTTATACCCAGTATTCAAGAGAACATAATGCCTGCACACACCAAAAGCCATTTAAACCACAAATCGTTCTGTACTAAAACCTTTACTTTCATGTGACATAGACAATTTAGATGTAATGACCAAGAACAATTGTATTTTTCTTGCTTAGCCCACACAAATACACACAAAAAAGTAATGTCCTCAGTTAGACTGAGGAAGAAATACAATGATGAAAAAAGAAGAACAATGAAAATAACTGAGAAAAAAGCTAAACGAAATCCAAAATGTTTAACAGCTGAAAAAACTGTTTTGCAGTTACTCAGTGATCCTGAATAAAGACAGGTTAGCAGAGCAGTCAGAACAATCAAACACAATCAATGTTCAGCATTTTCACTGAGCCAATTAATGGCAATCCAAACATGAGATTCTATTCAAGTGTTAGCTTGTTGCAAAAGCCACATTTTTCATAAATGTATAATTTTATTTTTTATATGTTAGAAAGGAAACAAAAACAGCACACAAATTCAAGGTTTTCTGCTGAAAGTGGGATGTCTGCTAGGCTTAGCGTACTTTCAATGAAACTTGCATAACATTGTTTCATCCACCTCAAGTCTGAACTGAATACAATAATTACAAAGACATTTCACATAACAGAACGACAACATCCATGGTGAGATCACCTAGTTTCATCAGTTTTGCTGCTTTTAGGACACATTCCCAATCCATGCTGCAACGCATTCATGGTATATTGATAATATGCGCACACATACAAACAGCGTATTTGTTAAAAACCTGCCTGCAAGACTCGTACATTATCATCTTACATAACCCATCAGATGTGATGCATACTTAATATGTTTATGCCCATCTTGTGGGTATGTGTGGGTATGGTAAGGATTTTGTCTGATATATTATAAGCTAGGACAGAGAACAAAGTCATTGTAAAGCAAGTTAACTTCAGATATGACAAGCAGAACAAATCCAAATTATGGAAGACAGAAGAAAACAATAATGTATCCACAGCTGAATGAATGGGAAGCAGAGTCACTACAACTGGAGTCCTTGGTAAACACCCTGCTCCACGGAGCCTGGGGTTGGTAAAATGTGGACTCCCTTAAAATGCTGTGCAATGGCAGCCTTTCCTGGCTCTCTATTACAAGCTGAACAATAGAAAATGCATACACATTCACACACATACCAGACCGGTCACCTGGTTCATTCTTTTTTAGGACTTGTACCTCATAACACACAGTATGTTCCCTGAACAACTCCATTAGGACTGTACTGTACCTAATAAAATTCCATGTAAAAATTACACACTGGAGTGTTCACTTTCCAGCACAGATGGCCGACTATACTGACCCTCCGATTTCAAAAACTCTGCAAAACTCAAAGATTCGAGTGCATCCGTGTTCTTGCATAATTTCTGTGGAGGTTGTGCGTATGAACTGCCTGTGCGCGGGTACACATTATGCCTGTGTGGGTAACATACACGTTGCTAATGTTTACGTTGTGCAGCACCAAACTATAGCAACTCAGTGGATGTATGGACATTTGATGTTGCTTAACGTCCCCAAGCCCTCAATTCAAATATACAATGTGCACAGTCTCTCAGTGTGTTGGGTACAGAACAGTTAAACTCCCTTGTTGGCTGGTTTTAAAATTTAGTATTTGTTTCTACGGTAACAATGAGAATTACCATTACATCATTTTACAGAGACAAATCAGTATTGTCTCAACTTTTTAGTCAACCAGTTTTGTCAAACCTAGCTTATTTTTTGTGTGAGATAAATCCAGAGAAAAAGCTGGTATTCTTTTTAACAGTTCCCACATTTATGCCTTTCTCACTGAGGTGGCAATGTTAGGTTAGTTCTCCTTACCCTCAGTATGAGGACTATCGATGACTATCGATTTCTTGTTAATTACACTGGCAGGTGCATAGCTCTATACAGAGAGACTGCACTTTTAAACAGCGCACTTCAAGTAAAAAGCAGATTAAATTTGTGTGATCAAACACCAAATCTCAATGATTCCATAAACATGGCAGAGAATTAAGCTCATTGCACATTTGTAGATGCTGTTAAGGTCTCTCAATGTGAATGACACAACCTGCAACTTGCATTAATTTGACATAATAATTAACATATTTGGAATTGACTGATAACTTTCCTGTTTATGTTGTTACTACCGCCAGCTCCACCCCCATGTATATAGCTTACTGTGTGTGTTGTGCTGTATGCATAGATTGGTGTATCCCTGTAGCTTGTGGCAGGGATACAACTGCAAATAGGTTTTTAGCTTGACTCCTCAGGCCAATTCCGAAAGACTGCCCAAGGGGTTGACATAATATCCCTGGGAATGTATCACACACTCTCTAGATCACCCTGTTAAGGCCTAGCTACAGTACTTGATGCCTGCTTATTATGTCCACCCAAATACTTTCCCTGGGTTTAACCATCAAACTGTACTGATTTTCCCAGAGGAACAATGTAGATTATTTTTTTCTAAGAGAACTACCCTTGAAGTCCTTGAAAAGTGGTGCTTGTTAGCTGGTCTCTTGAGGTTGGGAGCACATTCTCATACAGGTATACCTTTATATTTATTGGTTACTTCCTTCAAGGGACTTTTTGTGTTAGATGACTTACTCTAAAAATTACAAATAGCTTATACTGATATTGGAAAGAAGCTGGTAACAAGTCATAAAATGCTTCTGAGAGTGTGAAGGGGGGCAAATGTAAAGACGGGCACCATTTATAGGAGGCAACATAACATCAACTTTACCAAAAAGCTTTCACGTGGTGTTTAAGTTCATTCTTTTCTAAATGTACACCCAGATTTTGAGCTTTGGTTAGCTACTAAATCATACACCAGAGGTAGTGGCAAACCAAAGGTTTCAAACACATATGTACTCCTTTTAATAAGACTTAAAATTAATTCTAAGCACCAGCATGTTAAAAATTCATGGTGAGGTTATGGGTCTACTCCTCTGAGACGACCCCGCGGTGCACTCGAAAGCTCACCAATGCATTTCATACAACAGTTCGGCGAACTGCTCAATTGACCTGGGAAATAAAATCTCGGGTGGAGAACCAAACGCACAGTCACAGTGGATTCCCAGGCCCCGATCAGAATCCTGCTCCGGCCCCCAACTCCCTCTATGTTAACTGATGGGGCGCCTCGAGCATCTCCATGAGGAAAGTGTCAATGGGGGTGTCTCCAATCAGTTTGAAGAAGAAGAGGTGCTCCAGGCACTTCAGGCCAATGGAACGTAGTGCTGGCAGTCGCAGGAGGAGTTTTGCAAACCTGAAGGATGGATTAATACAGATGTCTGTACGGCACAGTAAAGTGGTAAAACTGGAGTGCCGACTAAAGAATTACTGACGATATACTTCAGAAATATCAGCTTCATCTTCAGTTTCGTCAACACACAGATTCAATTAACAGGGGAGGCCAGGAGTAAATGCTTGATGTTTACAACCGCCGCCTTTTGAATGAGGCTTCTCCTCACCTTTCCATATTTATCTAAAGGATGAGGGTGCTATAGGGAGGGTAACTACATACACATGCCTGCTTGAATTAAGGGTTGCCAGTTCTCTTTATGTACTGCATGGCAATGGAAGAGACGGCTGGGGCCATATGCCTTACCTGCCCTGCTGCTCGGGGTATCTCTGCTTGCAGTAGGTCTCCAGCGATGCATACACCTTCTCTCTCAGGAGCTCCACCTCGCTGGAGTTGGACAGACCTTTAGCATCTGGTGAGGAAGTCATTGCAGAGGCAGGATCTTAATACACAACGTATATGTACTATTGAACAACTAAATGCTTAACCATGTTCAAGATTATTTTTATATTATAGATACCGTGGCAGGTACAATATAACTGACCTATACTCAGGGCAACTAATTATGCGGGCAATATTACAGGAGGAGGCTAAAGGGATATAATCAACACAATGATCTGAAAAAACAGATCAAGTTACAAGCAAAAAAATGCTATGGCTTCTGAAACATTGCATGGAGATTCTAAATGAACAATGAGATAAACAGCCAGTTTTAATTTGTTAAAATCAGATTCACATGCACTTAAAATTGTCCCAACATGCCAGAAATAAATGGTTTTTAATGGGAATTTGGAACACTGTAGTCTCCCTCTAAAATAATCACACCCTGAAAAAAACATACATTTGTGGATGTAGGGATATAATTCTGATTTGAGCCATCAGGTTTCAAATGAAGTGTCACTTTGGAGTTTCTAAGTGATTGTGTGAATGTATACTACATAAAACATTTAACCATGATATATTGCCAAAGACCAATGCTATGAAATCCAAATCATCCATATCTCAAAAACAAATAAAGCTGAAACTATAATAACGGTCAATCCCATTGGAAGTCAATCACTATGTATTAAGCCAAAAGCATTTATATATAGTAAATGACAAATAATTAACACCATAAGCAAAGGTAGGACAGCTGGCTTGTTTGAACGCTTTGATATGGGATGTGACAGACAAGGGTTTGGTGTCTGGGGGGTGACAAGCGGAGCATGATGGGCATGGTCTTGGGGGTGTCAGAGTGTGATGGGTGTGGTCTACACATGCAGCGTGTGCCATGCGTGGAGTGTATACCTGGGTTGAAGAGGATGATGGCTCTCAGGCAGCCCAGCTCAGTCTTGTCCATCTGCATGTCTCTCATCTTACTGACCAGCTCTGTCAGCACCCTGCACCAAGCACAAGCACGAGCACGAGCACAAGGGTTGGGGGGGTTGGGGGGGGGGGGGGGTTAGGAGGCGAGAGAATATGGAGGAAAGACAGAATGTGTGTGGGGAGGGGTACAGGGGACATAGGAGGGGTTAGTGTACATCAGACTCACACTATGCTCCTGTAACCTACCGCTTATAACAATGGGAGCGGCGGCCAATTCACCAAGGAAAGATGAGGCACAAACTTGTGGCACAAACTTGTGAAAGAGAAATGAACTACTGTGATTTGAGATACTCAAATTATCAGATTAGGATGGCCACCTTAATTGGCTATTTCTTCAGCAGAATCCCAATACGTTACGATTTATCATATTTCAGGCCGCCATCTTCTTTGTGATGTTTATGGAAAATGTTCAGCTCACAAATAAGCAAAATAGCACCCCCTTTCTTTTGTGAACCAACGCTTGATCCCACAAAGCGACGAGCGGTGCATTCGCTACACAGGAACCATCAACACGGAAACACTCGCTGACTGAACACTAGAGTACAGTGATGCTGCCGTGATTAATTATCAGACTACAGACATTACCTGTGTATTTACTGTTCAGTTCCAAGCTACATCCAAAATCTCATACGTATGTTAAGAGAAGTGTTAGCAGTGTGTGGAGTGGTGTTATTACCTGTCAAATATGGCCCCAACCTCTGCACTGTGCGCACTCTCCCTGTGTATTCAATCAAAATGTGTTATTACAATGTCATTACACTGTAATTACATTGTCATTAGACAGTCAAAATCCAGGTTTTTTTTCCCCAGGCATACAGATGGGACTCCAGTTCTAGGTATAACAAGCAACAGGCTCTTAACGATGAAGGATCTGCCTCTTTAGCCATCAAATCAAACTTCAGCAAACTAAGGGATTCTTTGTATATACGTGACAGCAAACATACCATTATATTATCCTGTTTAATTCTCCATGTACTACCTAAATAAACCTATTAGGTTTGATTACTAGTCAATCATGTTTCTTTTTTACTCTGTTTGAAACCCAATCTTATTTCTTTGAGTGCAGATGAAGAACAGTCCTCATGCATCAACAGATAATATGTGGCACTGTTTTTTTCAGTAATTTAAGACACAGTTGAGTGACAATAGAACTATGTACTGCTGCTCTAGCTCAAAGCAGTATTTTACAACAATTAACCAAGATACTCAACAGTACATATGGGGTGAAGGATTAAATAGCATCAGCAATAACAATAAAAGGAAGCATACTCTATTTTGCTAATCTAAAACAAACCCTCAATGTAATTAGATGCTTTTGAACAATAAATATATATAAATATAAAAAAATCAAGCACAAAAATGTTAAGTATTAACAACAGGTGCTTCTGTAACCCACATAACCCACATAAAATAAATCCTAGGAATGGTTTCTTTAAGAAAACAGCACTGTAAAGTCATAATCAACAACACAATATTCAGAAGTCAACAATGGTTTTTATGTGCAGAATCGTGACAAAAAAGTGTCATTACCTCAAATTCACCTCTTAAAAGCACAGCCTCATAACAAAAAGGGTATTCAACAAGATCATATTTTCTCCAACCCTGAAGTAATGACACATTTTTTATCAGGTTTGTGTGCACAAAACATTTCTCAAATTATGCAACTACGGCTTCAGAAAACGATACTCTACAAAGGGAAAATGTAGTATAAGCAGCATAAATTAAAGGAAGCTAAAATTGGACATTTGATTAAAGTGGTTACAGAAGCCCTAGAAAGCACAGCAAACAGAAAGGCGAAGTTCAGGAGGATCAAAAGCTGTGCCAAATTAGACAGAACTGTGCTGACTGCATCCAGGTAAGGGACCTTGTCTCACACACAGCCTGTCTTAGTGTCTTGTAACTGTAATGTGAGGGCTGGTGAACACAGGTCTTAGGACTCCTTTTTGGTCACAGTCCCACGTCTGCATTCAGAATAATGAGGCACAGTATTTGAGTTGTGAACGAGCCCATATTATGATATACAAACACAACATAACAAGCCTTAGCAATAAAATTAAATATCAACTTTGTACAGAAGCCTGCAACTGGTTAAACCGAGAATTGCTCATTTCACAGTGAGTAACTGCCGACCCCGCAGTCAAAATGTCCCACTGCTGTGTTAATAACAATGTAATGACTGTGAGAACAGTGACCTGGCACCTTGATTTAATTGTTACCTACTGACCAGTGGTGTCAACTCCTTTAAACATGGATAGTCTTCCAAGACTCAATTTGGTGTGGTACGTGTACTGAGTTTAAGTTTACCATATTTCACAGCAGAATAACAATATGTGTTCTTTTTAGTATGGTGACTTTCATCCAATTGTGTGTGTGTGTGTGTGTGTGTGTGTGTGTGTGTGTGAGTGAAAGACAGATATCTGAGTGTGGCAGTGTCACATGATAGTACAAAGGATATTAGCACACAGTTCAGGACCACCTGCCAATACACATCTTGACCCTGATATAGGAAGATTTGTTCGGTGAACAATTAGATGAGCATGCGCTGTTGGATTCTCAATCCCTTCACAGCAAGGCTTACTCTTCTTTGCAAACCTCTTCATTTAGTTGTACCCACTCTGAGACAGCAGACTGGAAATACGCAAAGGTGTCAAGTGTGGTAGTCAAAGACAATGGTCAATGAAAAAAAACCTCCTTAAGCTGTATTAAACCTCAGCATTATATCCTTGTTCCTTAAAGAAAATGACAGCTATCAGTGCCAACGTTGTGGCAGAGGGTGTGTCTTCAACACCAACATGGGTGTGCCTGTGTTATAATATGTGAAAATTTGCTCTTTGCCTTAAGAAAAGATTCCCAGTGTATGCAGTTCCACTAAGAGTTGTGCAAAAGATCTGTGAATGACAATGTGTGTGAGACACTCAAAGTTGGTCTGACTGGAGTATCAGGAGTGTCTGAACCACAGCACAAGAGTGTTACTAATACAACCGCCTGGTCTGCAGGTTGGGACGTAGTCCTACTTGCAGTGGCCATGTAACCGAAAGGAGTGTGTATTAGTTGGTGTATGAGCGGCCGCTGCAGCAGTACCTGTCGAAGATGGCCCCCACGCCGGCGCTGTGAGCGCTGTTCCGGTGGACATGCAGCCCGGTGGCCAGCAGGATGCCGTCCTTCACTGTGATTGAGCGGTGCGAGAAGGAGGCGATCAGGAGCTCGTTCCAGCCTGTCACAGAGAGGAAACAGGGGGGTCACAACAGATCCTTTTATGGCTTTAAATAGGGCTGGGGGGGGGGGGGGGGGTCTGCTGGGCCTCAGGGAACAAAACAGGCAACTCCTAGTTCAGAGGGATTAATTGCAAACACCAAATGTAACCTACCCTTCCCACCAGTGAACTAAGAGCACATACTGAGGTGAAAACTGCCAATCACCTTTTTACCCATAGGCTCTACCTGTTAAACATAGGCTTCAACCTGCCTCATTAATATAAAATTTTACTAATTTCCATAACTAATTTCCTGCTAACCAGGTGCCTTACACAAAGGCTACATTTTTACATATTATCCATTTATAAGAACATAAGAACATATTATGACGAGAACAGGTCATTCGGCTCAACTAAGCTCACCATTACAATTAGAGAGTATCCAATACTACATCAAGTCTGGACTTGAACACAGCGAGGGTCTCTGCCTCCATTTATCCATTTATGTAGCTGATACATTTAATAAAGCAGCTGAGGTTAAAAAAACACACTCAAAGGTATTATACTTATCCACATGTAGTTTGAACTTGTTACTTTATGGCAAAGTGCCTATTTCCATAAACACTATGGCATATTAACCCCCCATTAACACTGCTCTTTGATATTAGAAGGGCTGGGAGGGAAGAGAGGAGAGGAGGAGGCTGCCCGTACCGGCACGCAGCAGGATGACCTGGTCGTCCAAGGGAAGCTCTGAGAAGTGAGGGATCCTCTTGGCCCACTCCACCAGGGTGAACAGCTGCTTATCAGCAGCCTGGCAGATATTGGTGACTGGGTCATTGGGCTAAAAGCATGGGAGGGAAGTGGTAGACTACGTCACTGGACTGGATATTAACCAAGGGAGGGGACATAAACACACTGCCAAACATACATTTAGATTAAGATGGGGTTTCCAATCTTGGAACCAGAGGAATCTTTTCCAGCTGAACTGAAATCACAGATATTCTCAGGAGACTAAGAATTCATTCAGTTAGCAGAACAGCTCAATGAAGGTCTGTGCTTCTTACTGCCAAAAACAGGGTCATTTTCTGGAGCCAACGTTCAAAAACATTTTGTCTTTTTTTAAAATCCAAATGACAACTTCCATCTAGAGCTACATGTTATACTAGACATGTAGTATACTAGACATGTACCAGACAGTAGACATGTGCGTGTGGATGATAACATCTACAACACTGCCCCCCTCCACAGGCCACACGGCTGACTCACAGAGTTGGCCCCGGAGCTTCCGTCAGAGTGCAGCTCTGTCTTCTGCTCGACCGCCATCTCCGCCTCCAGGATCTTCTCCACCGGCATCTCCTCGTTGATGGCGCTGGTGGACTCCATGTCCCCGTCCCGCTCCTTGTTCCTCTGCCGCTCCTCTTGCACAGCTGCGGGGGACAGAAGGGACAGGTGGAGGGGGAGCGGTCAGACACACAGACAAACGCACATTTCCTTTTCAAACCATATGCATGCACTTCTACACTCCCATCCTTGTCCACAGCAGCATCCTCTCTCTGAGGTTAACCAGAACATCAGCTGGAATGTTTCTCACCTTAAGTTCCAGAACACCCACATGCAGCCTTCAGCACAAACATTCTGCAAGTGCCATGGGCTTACAGTATACAGCTAATAGATCTTATTATACAGCTTATTATTACAGCTTACACCTAAATGTACCATGCTGAGTTTAGCACATCCAATAAGCCCATCCAAGACAAACTCTCCACAATAAAAAAAATACTCTTGATTTTTGAATATCCACTTTAGTATAACCACCAGTCACTGACCTCACTTTATAGCAACACCTTGCTATTGTACTGTGCAGAAACTATACCAGTAAATCACCGGCATCCTCTTACATTCCCTTGACACTCATAGCTGGTCTGCGAGGATGTATTTAAACACAAGCGTTTATATCAATGATTTTTAAAGGGGAGTCATAATATATACAACAATTCAGGTACCAACTACTGCCACAATCTAAATGAGAAAATACACAAATTGCCCTCGCTATTCATACAAGCACTGACTCCTATGGGAACTTCGAAGCTGCAGCTGTGTAGCTGCATACACTTCTGCAAACGTCCAGCGAAGTATTTAACTCCACATTATTATCGCAGCACTTCCCTGCCAGCCCTAAGGTTAAGTTCCTGAATCAGCCTGAGGCTGACAAATCTATTCACTTGGAGAGGGCTGGATGTTAAGGTAAATTGGGACTTACAGGAGAGATGCCTGAGACAAACCTACTTTCCCCTAATCATGGCAAAAATAATCACCATTGTCAAACGAATTCTACAGCAGTACAGCAAGTATGACAAAGTATAGACCTGTACAAATAATCACTGTTGCCACTGTCAACACTACATGGGCTAATACCCATTTAAGTCCAGCTATTAGTGAAGCTAGTTTATAAAAAATACTAGCTATACAAACGCTAATACAAAAACTAATACAACTTTCAACCTTACAAGATGAACAATTAATAAGAGAATACCTCCCTCTACTAATGGTGTTCAACAACTACCCTCAAGGCACTACCAGTACCACGTCCCCAACCCTCACCCCACTTAAGGACACACCAGTTAAAAACTGTGGCTGGCAAACCTGTGGCTGGTGAGGGACTACTGTATTATCACATTACCAGTACTGTTCAGAAAGACCTGCTCTTACTGCCATTTTCCCTTCCTGTTTGTGTTTATGTGGGCAGCAGTGTAGCATAGTGGTTAAGGACCAGGACTTGTAACAGAAAGGTTGCTGGTTTGATTCCCCGCTGGGGCACTGCTGCTGTACCCTTCGGCAAGGTACTTAACCCAAAACTGCCTCAGTAAATACCCAGCTGTATAAATGGATAACATTGTAAAAAAACTCTAACCGATATAAGTTGCTCTGGATAAGAGCATCTACTAAATGCAGATAGTGTAATGTTTAGGAATGCCTACACTTTGCTGTTTGTACACTGAAACAACACCCCTAGCCACCTGTGTCAAGCCCATGGGTGGAGACTTCCCTTTCGGACTTTTGCAGAAGTACAGGGACCTGTGGCTGTCAGACCGTTAGATGGAAAATGAGCTCTACTTTGACTTAAGCTTTCAGCAGCAACAGCAAACGCATTCTCACACATCGTGCAATTTGATGCCTCGTAAGGGATTACTATCACTGATTTGACTGAAGATTTTTGTGATTTTTGCGAACAAATCTGCAATAGCTATATGGTGACAACTGACATCCATTCGTGTTCTGATCCTCGGTAAATCTGATGCCGTTGGACTCTACCTGCATATGCAAAAAGAAACGGGATTGAGGAACCTCTCCAGCCACAGACTGCTTTCAAGGTAAGAAAGCGTTTAAAGAATTTTGAAATTTAAGTGAGCAGCTGCTTAACAACTTGCTCAGCACCCATGGCAAGACGATTTAAGTCAAGAAGCTGTGTGTTTTAACGTGTGCTCTCACCTACTGGAACTGTATGAGCTCTGCTCTAACCACGCTAACCACTTCCCCTGTTAGCAGTCAGTAGCAATCCCACACTTCCCCCCTCCCTCACCTTCCCTCTTCATGCCCATGGCCAGGCACTTCTGGTAGCGGCAGTACTGGCAGCGGTTGCGCTGGCGCTTGTCCACCAGGCAGTCCTTATTGTCCCTGCAGGTGTAGCTCAGGTCCTTCCTCACTGTGCGCTTGAAGAAGCCTTTGCAGCCCTCGCAGCTATACACACCATAGTGCTTTCCTGAACAGGAGGGAAGAGACAGGAAGTATTAGGAGAGAATAATGAGGAGCTGGGTACAGAAACCAAGGACAGAGAAATTAGAGCCACACATGGGACAAAAGGAATACTGTGTTACAGGAGAACTCTGCCACCATTGTGCTACAGAGAAACGTCAGTAAAAATATACAGAATTCTTCTAACGCAGTAGAAGGTATTACAGTTACCCATAATGGTCAGAACTATTACATAAATTTGGTTGCAGCTTTGATTCCCAAATAACATTACTGATAGTCATTAGCTTGGCTTCATTACAAATGAGTTTGTGTTCTCAAAATACTTTACTTATGGTAATAAGCCTGGGGAGCCTGCCACCTGCACTAAAAATGAAAGTAGATCAAGTTCTCCAGATTACTGGACATCACTAAAGAGAAATTACAATTCCCTGCCTTTAGCTATCGTTCATGGATCTAAACCTCAACCTGATGTGTTCTAGCCAAACTGTGCGAGAAAGGAAAAGGTCTTAACTGTTCATTATGTACAATTATCATAAAATCATACATGAGTCTATATTTTTGTTGCTGCCTGATTCAGACCAAAGTCTATTACACACAACGACACAGAAAGGCAAACACTTCAGTGGTTGATGCAGTTAGCAACTGCAACTGTGCAATCTGCGGTGTAAAGGTTGGGCCGGTTCATGTTTGCCTCTCCTCCTCTCCTTTCCGTTTCACCCTCGCTCTCTCCCAATGTGCCCTCGTGCCCTCCTCACCAGAGGAACGGTCCCCACAGATGCCACAAAGGCGTTTCTGGGACATCATGGGTCCAGGACTGTGGGCTGACATGGACTTCAGCCCCAGTGGGGGCTTCACATCGTCCGAGCTGCTGACCGAGTGCGGGCCCGAGGCTGACACCGTGGAGTTGACCTACGGCAGATTTGGCAGGGGAGAGGAGGGTAAATGTAAGAGAGAGAGAAAGTGGTGGAAACCATGGGTGACAGGAAGAGAGAGGAGTATGGGTTAGAGACAGAGAGTGAAGTGTGAGGCACAGAAAACGAGAGGGTGGTAGGAGAGAGATTTACTTACATTGTTAACTGTTTAAATGCTAAATTGTTAAACTGTTAGATTGAAAACTGTTAAATGTTTTCAATCCGAACACTTCAGGCCCATTACCCATCATGACATTTTTAACTAGTAATACCTCCAGCAGAGAAACAGAAATGAAAAAAAGAATGGATGAGACAAAGAAACAGAGACGGCAAAACAAAAAAACAAACCCAAGATGTGAAATGCAACAGGAAGTGAGCAAGAAACACATTATGCCTGAACTGTAACACAGAGAGATGGGCAGTCAAAAACACAATTAAAGAGTATGTTCTGTAAACTATACATTAAACAAAGTTTACAAACCCCGCAAAAACTCAAAATCTGAATCCAAAATGTATTTTAAATTGCCAATTACATGTCAATATGAATATTTTTAATGTTCAATGTTGTAACTGACTGGATTACACACATTGAACTGACACTCCACTGCTGCCCATCTCTTGGCACACCCGAGCTCCTTGCCTCACCTGGGGGGTTCCGATGTGGCTGTAGCCCACAGAGGGCACGCCGGGGGAGCCCAGCGACGAGCTGATGACTGAGAACGGAGAGCCCAAGCTACTGATGGGGCTGCTGACCGCCGAGGTGACGGGGGGCAGGGAGGCCATGGATGCCGACGGGGGCGAGCACTGGGCCGAGGGGGGGGAGGACACCGAGGAGCTGTCCGGGCTGCGTGAATCTGGCGGAGGCAGGGAGGAAGAGTTCAAACAACACATACACAAAATTCTGCATCCCTTATGTTCCATCCATTCTCAAATCCCTGATCTTGTACGGACAACCCAGGATGACAATACTGGAGCATACAAATGAAAGTATTTGAAATATACAAAACTGACATTCATGATTAGCTATGATTGACAGCCTTTTCTCACATCAAAACTTGTAAGGAAAAGAATATATCAGTCCTAGGTTCCGTGGAATCCTAGGTGAATGAAGTTGGGACAGAATTTTTTTTTAATTTTCAGCAGCTAACTACATATCAAAACAGAAGAGCTAATGACTGCATATGAAAAGGCTGGCCTACTACCAATGCCTGTCATGTAATTTGGTTGTGCATTTTTTGCAAGCTGAAAATGAATTTAAATTGGTATAGGCCAAGAAGAACAAATCTATTTGCAGCATTTACTTTTGCCAATGTGCTCCTTTGTTTGGGTTCACCAAGATACTGAGATCAAATTAATCTGACTGGCAGAGTTTATACACTAGAAAAGTTATACCTGTAGGCAACAAATGATTATGGCTCCAGTATTTGCTAAACAAGCTCAAACTACAGTGATCACATCTGTAGAAAAAATGGGCTGCACATACCGCTAGGGTACTCATCACACATTTCGTTGTTATATAATCAAATGACATTAAATGTCAAGGGGTCATTTTTTCCTTGAACAAGTTCAATACTTTGGGTGTCCACCATTTCTTGCTGGCCATGTTCACACTGAGAACGTATGGCTGCACAGGGAACCATACTACACACACGTCCTGTGTGTCCCCAGGGACATGGGACACGGAGGTTGTGCCATGGGACATGTGGTCATATGTAAATATATGGATACTCTTTCACACAAAAGAGCACTGCATGAGGCCGTGAGGGAGCTGAGCTGTCTGATGCGTCCAGATGCCTTAATTCCATATCAGCAGGGGGTGGGAGTGGGGGCAAGGGGGTGTGTATCTGCCCTTGTCATTACTGGTCAGGAACTGAACAACTCTGAATGTATTGCATCCATATTACTAAGGCTGTTGTGGCCAAAAACACCTGACAGCCACAGACATTGATATTCCTGCCCTCAGCATTCCAGTGGCCTCCTACCCTCTACAGTGTGGCAATAACATTTTTTCCACTCATACTGACAGCAAATTTTCAAAGTTTTCTTTTCTTTCCCTGACATGACTGTGAATGATGACTTTCCCTAAGATGAGTGCGAATGACTGAAATCATCTGTACACATCACCTGGGAATATACAATTCGGAGATAATGCTGGAGCCAAAATCGTTTGTTCCGTTTTAAATACTATTCAATGTCTATTAATGTATCTCAATTCCTTAAAATCATTTTACAAACTAAACCCAAACGAATCATATCCAAAAAACTCGGTTATTGTTGTACAACGTGCACTAGTAGCCTACAGTACTGCCATGAAACGAAGGTGCAAATGTATAAACGAAAGTTCCTGCTCTTAAATTAAGTATCGATCATTTGGTTTGCTGCGATTCAATCTATGTGGAGAAATTAGTTGGACTAGGTAGGGAGGTAGACAATTTTGGAATTTCATGCCCTGCTTCAATTTTGCATTGAAACAGTGCTCCATATCTAAGATCTGATCCAACGTAACTTAAAATAATGCTTTACTGTGCCTACGGGACGAAAAGCACTCTATTCACGTTAGCAACGCTTTTCCACTGGGACAAGGATGCTCTAACATCGCATACCTTAAGACGCCACACTGTATGGTACTGCTGCATGAAAAATTAAAATGGACAGTCTCACGAGCGCCGCTATTTAGCTAGCTAATATATTTGGCACACTATTTACCTACGTTGCAGTGTAATAACACAAGCAACACTAACTTGCACACACTAACAACGGGACAAAGAAAATTCCCATAAACAATCAAAGCTTGCCAGTTAGCTGTGTACGTTGTTACAGAAAGACCTTAGCTAACCTCCAAACCGCATTTCTAAGTTTCAAGCAGCTAGCGTCACAAACGTTTTACTTGGTAGCTAATGTTAGCTAACATTAGTTATGATCGCCATCTAGCAAGTTCGCCATCTGCATGAATACGCAAGGCGCAAAACTGACATTTTTTATACACTCGCCAAACTGGTGAAGCCAAGTTGTTTGCTTACTAAAGCGCAAATGATTTTTGTGCACCTCAAATCGAGGTCTTACCTCTGCTATCACCCATGACGGACCCGTAGCTTTACTGATTTGGTTGCGCTTTTGCTAACACAAACGACGAACGGAGCTCGCTTGCTAGCGTGCTGTTTTCCGGCCTAGTGCTGAAACAAAACCGCAGACTAGCCAAGACTAAGGCCTGGGTCGGTGGCGGAATTACAGTTAGAGCCAGACAGATTTCGGTAACACTACGAATACATGGCAGAAACAAAAATCCAATGTAATGCTTATTAGCTGGATAGCTAGATACTTATATATGGTGAAGTTAAGTAGCGAGTTACTTAGCTATACTATCTAACGTTAGTCTACCTAGCTAAAGCATTTGCCAAGCAACTTCACCCACCCAGCGTTAGCCAATATCTAGTTTGTGTTGGCCCACTAGCTAAGTCGTTACCCGCTTAGACTTGCTCGCTAAAAGCTAGTAAAATGCCTTGCTTGCTAAGGGTAGCTTGCTAGCTGCCTATTATATAAACAAACCGCTCTTACTAGTTCGCTCTGCTAGTTAGCTAGCTAGCTGGCTAAGTCACAAAAGCTAGCTTGCTAGCCAGCTAGCTAACTAGCTAAAAACAAATCTGTCAACTCCAGCATCTAAACAGCTGTCGAGTTGGATCAGTAGCTAAAAAGCTAACTACGCTGACAGGCATTTAACAGCGCTCAGTAGCTAGGTCCAGTAAATGGAGAAAACCCCTGAGTGTGCCAAACAGAGCAGTAAAACGAGAAGTGAGGCCTACAGTTTACTTGTCGTCCCCGCATCAACCCACCACCCCCACTCTCGCACTCGCATCTGTTGTGATTGTGCCACCGAGCAATCATTAAACAACAGTGGGGAGTTTTACTTCCGGTGGCCACATGGAGGGCACCCGTGTGGCCAGTTTCGGATTTGTTTACGTGTCGCCGTCGTTAGTTGAATCTCCACGAAAGCGATTTTAGCGGCCAAGACGCCGAAGTAACTCGCTCCGTTGAAATTGTCGTTATCAAAATTGTGTTAGGTTATAGCAAACTATTTGGGCTACATTCTCTTATACAAACTGGACAAGCACTCTTTCAAATTAACCTATTAAATGTTTCCCAGTTTTTTTTTCTTTGTGACCTGACCTTACCGTATGAAGAAAATGAAGTCTTTATCTTCCTGTCACATCCAAGTGTCAAATATGAGAAAGAGGCAGCAGGATTCTAACATTAATAATTGAAGTAGCAGAAGCATGACATAGTCATACTAGTGTTGTCAATACAAATGTAGTAGGAAGGATAACATAACAGTAGGCAGTTATATGATATGATTTACAAACAAATGTGTATGTTTTTATAGAATAAAGATATTTGGCCAGCATATTTAGCAGTATTGCTGTAATAGTCTTCAGGTATAGGTCTTCATTAAATGTGATGATGGTGTGAAGGGTGTACTGTTAGGCTAAGTGTTAAGCAACAGTCATTTTTTTAACAGCAGAAAATAACAAGACAAGCTGTCTTGTAGCCTGGCACTTGTCGGCATCTGAAACACATGACACATGTGACACATGATGACCATGGTCTCTTCAGATGGTAAGATGAAAGTCACACTGAAGGACTTAGCAAACATTGGACTGGTTTGTTTTGGAATTATGCTTGTTTAGCTTGTGTGAGGTAATGTTACCCAAAATGTTTAGTGTAACTTGGTTTCATTTTGATACCAATAATTTTAACTCCAGACCTTTTCTCACAAGTGTTTATATTGACCCTTAGAATACTTACAAAAATTCAAATGCACAGTACTGAAATGCTTAAGTGCTGACTTTTTAAGACATCAATGTTTAAACACCATAAACTTCCCTTTTAACACATAACACAGGGGATGGTTGTCTTACTTTGGTGAATGAGTGTCATAATCTTGAGTGACCTGACTGGCTTACCTTCATTCTTAGCACTTGTGGGCTATAGGGGCCGTTGAAAGGGATGCACCTGTGTCCAAGACTGTGGCTGGAATTTGACTGTGGATGACATGTCCAGTGACTGAATTACAGTACGAGAACTACTAGTGAATGTCTCACTTAGTAGGGATCTCCTAGGCACACCATGTGTTGAAACCCTATCATTTTTGGAGGTTAACAGTTCAATTAAATTTGACCACTATAGGTTTGGACAACATTCCTCTCCTCCCACCCCCTGCACTGACAGAAAGTTTGTTGAAAAACGCTAATATCAACCTGAAGAACCGCTTCTTCTGTTGTGTGGATTATGGGGAGGATGCCCCATGACCATTGTGTTAACTTGCCCAGTGGCATTCTTACTCCCAAACAAGTAGTCAGTCAAAAACATGAATTCATTTTAGTTGCTTCTCTAGCACAGACAAAGGAAAGAGGAACTACGGTGGGCCAAGCACTTCTACACAGTAAGTAGATGGTGATGAATAAAGGTAACTGGAGTGGAAGAATCATGGGGGAATGGGGAGAAATATCAGACAGCCAGTTTTTGATATCAACGAGATGCAAAAAATAACACTGAAATTTGTGTTTTGTTTTTTTTTTGTATGTGTGACTTACATTGGCAGTGGTCTACCCACAGAAAATCTACAGTTATGAAGAACAGAGGTGGGGTGTTTCTTACCCTGTTTATCTCAGGTCAGTATCATCATGTAACACCCGTTATCGCTCAGAATTAGGCTATTTTATACAGTTACGGTAAAAAATATGGTGTTCAAATCTGCTACTTATGGGGACAATGGGGACAACGAAAAAGAGGGAGGCATTTTACTGTATGCTGGTACATGAAAATGAAATGGGATCATAACCCAGAAATGAATGCTAAGAAGAACTCAGAGAAATACAAAAGTCCTATTCATGGCAGTCCATAAACTCACCCAGACCAGAATGTTGAGTTTTTGCAACATTTGTGTAATTTTTTTGCATATAGATCTCCTTAAGAAATGATGAAAATGCTGTATCATTCCATGTATAGAGCTAGTCCTTTCAGACACAGAATCAGATAGCTTTGAATTACTCAAAAAATTATTCAGTTCTTGCCACTGGATTATCTTCTATTTGTTCACTTTTTTCTTTGGTGACCCTTTGAAGTGACCACAGGTAAACAGGTGAAGCACAATCTGCTGGTTGAACCAAGCCATGAACTAAGCCACTTTATAGATGTACTGCAAGGAAAAATTGTCATGATCAAGAATTGTATTTGATTTATGTTGGAAAACCTAAGGTTTTGTGTTTTCAGTGGATAAATGGTTCTAGGCTGTATTGCATGTGCTTTTTTACTATTTGCACTCTGCCCTGAGGTTTGTTTTTAAAATCAATATGTGAAGCATTTCTAATTGTCGCAATAAATGTCAGCACGAGTGTACAGTGCATGGCAAAAGCAGTCCACTGATGATAATGTGCTTGTTGCCTCCTCTTTCACAGGACTGTATTCTCTGACCTCAAGCATCACCCCTCAGTATCACTTTGTGAATGATAAGAAGAACTGGACAGAGGCACAGAGGTACTGCCGGGAGCAATACTGGGATCTGCCATCCATCTACAGCATAGAGGACATGGAGAGCCTGACTGAAGCCGTGCACAGTGGCTTTGACGGCAGGGCCTGGATAGGACTAGAAAGGGGAATCTTGCAGACGTGGCACTGGTCTTTCACAGACAAAGATTTCTACAGGCATGGGGAGTTTGAGTTTCGCAACTGGAAAAACGGGGAGCTGAGCAACGGCGATAGCAAAGATAGCTGTGCAGCCATGCATCCCAACGGTGAATGGTTTGATGACAACTGCAACAACAAAAGACCCTTCATATGCTTTGATGGTGAACGCTCCTGCTTGTTCCCACTGTTTCACTCACTCACTGCAGTGACACGTAGAGGCAATCTGTAGAGTGCAACATTTAATAAATAGCTTTATAATTAATTTTATTTATTTAATTATGTATATGGGTATGTATTTAACAAACACTCTCATACAAGGAAGTATAAAAAAGTATAAAAAGTCCAAATACAGATATCCAGACAATCATCATGCAGTACACCTGAGATTCTATTGTGCAGTTCGATTAACCAATGATGTCTTCATGATAATGTGTATGTTTTTATAGGGAGAAAGAAAGACTTTATTTTGCACAAGGATGACAAGACCTGGAGGGAAGCTCAGACCTTCTGCAGGGAGAATCACAGTGACCTGGTCAGTGTGCGGAACCAGTCGGAGAACCAGAAGATACAGAGTGTCCTGCAGTCTCAGAGCGCGTGGATCGGTCTGTTCAGTGATCCCTGGAGGTGGTCAGACTGTGGGAACTCCTCATTCCGCTTCTGGAACTCAAAACAGCCAAACAATTTCAGAGGGAATCAGCACTGTGTGGCAGCCGTGCTGTCAAAATCTGGGAGATGGAACGATCTGAAATGCAGCAGCAGTCGTCCTTTCTTCTGCCAAAGTGGTGAGTTGACCCGAGGTTGCACCAGGCCACAGGCTCTGGAATCAATAAGCATTAAACAGTTTACAGCCATGACATTAGCATCAGCATGAGCGCAAAAGCCTCCACTTCTGCCTCTGCAGGAACAGACAAAGTCTTACTATATTTTAACAATATTATCATTTCTTATTAAATTCTCTTTCATATAATTCACAGGATTGAGATCTAAGACTCCAATCCCAACCACCGAGCCTGTGAAACACATTGACCAGACTACTACAGATGAAACTTCTGAGCCCGAAACCAGGGGACAAGTATCAACTAATCACATAACCACCAAACAGTCACCTGATAAACACACATCTCAAAACCAAATTACTGAAACGCAAACCACTGAATTCAAAACTACTCAGCTGCCATCTACTGTTCATCCTGCTCTAAAAAGTATAATTACTGAACAGCAAACTACTGAACACAAAACTGCTCTTCAGGCCAGTACTGAACACACTACTATTGTGGAAGCATATCCTGAACACACAATTACTGAGCAAGCAACAACTGAACATACACCGTCTCACAGAGCAACAACTAAACCAGGGATTTCTGAATATAAAGCTATTGATCAGGCATCTACTGAAGACTCTCACCCCGACCACACGACTACCGAGCCAGGACCTATTGCACACACAATTACTAAGCAACCCCTTACTTTACAGCCATGGCAATACAAGACTACTGGCAAGAAAACCTCTGAACACACTACAGCAGAACATTTTACTGTTAAGCAGCCATGTACTACTCACACAGCTACCAATGAACACCTTTCTGCTGGACATGCATCAAATGAACATTCTGTAGGAAAGTACATATCCACTGTAGGGCAAATTGTCAAACAGACTACAGTCGATAAGTACAAATCTACAGAACATACAACAACTGAAGAGACAGGAAATGAGCATTTTATTGAAGGTAATTCAAAGGCATTCATTGATAAAACAGTCTTATTTCTATTTCTACTTCTATTTCGTTGCTCAAGTCAATATTGACATTGTGGCTCATGAGAAATTATGATTTTGAGATATTATGCAACTAACAATTTGCATAATGTATAAATTAATAATGTATAATTACATATTTATAGTTTATCGTTAATATTAAAACCAACATAATTTTATAATTAATCCCCATATTAATATGGATGGAGTATGGAGTGTAATTTCACCATGATCAACTGTTAATTGAGATTAAATGGAAAAAGCTTTTGGATAATTCCATCTGATAACCTGAGGTTATCATTCAGACTCAGCTAAAGACATGCCCCCCCTCAGGTTTCCTCTCTTTGCCCCTTCAGATTACCTCATCCTGATCCATGAGAACAAGACCTGGAAGGAGGCCCTGAGCTACTGCAGAGAGCACCATGTCAGCCTGGTGTCCGTCACCAATGCAGTGACCCAGAGCTGGGTGGCGAAGAAGGCTGAGAATGCCTCCACCACCCATGTGTGGCTGGGCCTGCGCTTCACTTGCACTTTCAATTTCTGGTTCTGGATCACGTCTGAGCCCGGCTGCTACCAGAACTGGGCAGATGGGCATGGGCCAGGTGGGTTAGGAGTGTGTGGACACACAGGTGCGATAGAATCAGGAGGGGCGCATCAGTGGGTCAGCTTGCCAGAGACTGAGAGGCTCAATTTCATCTGCTACACTTGTGGTGGTGAGTTGAGGCTGGGTGTATTCTTCTTATATTCATGTAATATGAATAGGTTTGGATAAGAAATGACTTTATTTGTATTCCTTTATTCAATTCAGGTCGGAGACATTAATATAGTTGGCCCACCAGCTTTTGCGCCTGAATGGACTGGACTTTATTCAGTAGGAGCAACAACATCCTCTCCTGGTTGAACTGGATGTCTGGACCCAGATTGAGAGTCTCAGATGGAAATCCTTGAGATAATCAGAGTGTATTTTTTTTCTCTAGAAGAACAGAAAACTAGTTTGCATTGTACACTGTAAAAAAAATCATGAAGAAAACATTTCTCACAGTATTTCAATAAAAAATGGGAGCCACCAAAGACACACTGTACTTTCCTTTATTGTGTTTGAGAAAAAACATGAATCATCTTTTAAAATTGGGAATTAGTTGAGAAATAATTCCAGGTATCATAATTGCTTGATGATAGCACAGATGGAATATTTTCTTAAAAAGAGATACCCAATGAAGATCTAGTAGGCATGCAACTTTTTATTAGATGTTTTTAAATAAGTAAATTTCCCATGTTTGTTAATACCTATTTTGAATAGGGATGGTCAAATGTCCCTACCATTATGCAACTACAACAAATAAATATTACTTTTGGTAAATCACCATGCTTGTGTATGTAAGTCAAGAAATGTCAAGAACTAAAGGGTGGCCCTGAGTGGGGACCAATAGAGATTTTGAATAATTGATAAAAAAGTGATGGATTCAATGGATGCTGGATGATGGTTGCTTCATGCTGGATGATTGGTGCTTCATAGTCATTTATTGTTATATAATTCAATGAACAAAATTCAAGGGCACCAAATGATGAAAACAATGGGAAGAAGTTTCAAGTGGAATCATGTATTTTTGTCCAAAAAGAACACAGCAAAGTAAAGATAACATTCTCATGCAATAGCTTCATATGGAAATACTGCTGTCTATGAAATATATGTGACAGGTTTTAGGCATGAAAGGATGTCTCAGTATACAGTGTTTCAAATGTCCATGTCATAACAGTCTATTATTCATTAAAGTCACAAAGTGAGTAGCTCTGATTTTTTTTATCAAAACGTAAAGCAGATAAAAACACACATACATATATAAAATGAGTCCCTCCCAAATCTGGAGAGTTTTGCGATGCAAAATATCTTATGGTGCTTAGTAAAAATGCACTCTGAGTTTATCATATAAATATGTCCTATGAAAATCAGGGGTTTAATCAGTCACAGAATTGTTTCAGATATCTAAATCTATCAAGCTGTCTATTCAATCTGATTCACTGCTTCACTTCACTTGACGTGTAACTCCCACTTCTAAGTGGTCTGACTCACAGTGTACCTCAGGTTATTTATAAATTTTACGACATGATTTTCACATGATCTAAAAGATTTAGAGAATGATTTAGAGAAATACCTAAATAGCTAACCAAAACGTAAAGCTAGCCTTTAGTGTCCTTTTTTTAAAAGAGTGGTACGCCAGTCTCATACCATTCCTGCTGTTTGGTCATTTGAACATTTGAATATTGAGCATCTGGCCGTCGGGTAGCCCCCTTGATCGCCCACCACCCCCCGCCCTCTGACCCTGGGGCACCCCACACTTCACCCAGCCCTGCCTGAGTCAGCCGCCTCTCTTACTGCTGACCCCACCCTTAAGACAGACCAGCTGGAGTTCAAGGTAAGCAGGCCTTTTGTATCCGTGTCTGCACCCTGTCCTGTTTAAGTAATCATACGTTACACTTACCTTTTTGTCCAAAAAAAAAGGATAGGCTCCCTTTTCAAGAAATTAAGAAAGCATCCTTAAATAAACATCCCTGTCAGACATCCCTGGTTGTCAGATTTTCCTGACAATCTCACTACCAGTTTGATTCAAAGTCAGTCTAGCAATAATAAACCATGTTCAGTAAAAGCTGGAGATGGCATTTTCCATGTTTTGTCCGCTGACTTTTTATTCAAGATTAAAAGGTGAACAGAGAAACATTTGACATTCACTCTGGTTAATTTAGATCCATTTTTATCACAATTACATCCAATAATTTCCTAAAGTTATGCAGTCACATTTAATTTTCTCACTTGTAAAAGGATTTTATCATCATACAATTCAGATATATAGATTCAGATTCATAATACAGATAGTATTACTTACTTGTAAGCCGTTGTTGCACTAAAGTTGCACTTTAGGTTTCAGTCTGAGTTGCCTCTGAGATTAGGTTGTATCTTTCTGGTCGGCCTTCAAACCAATAAGCATGTTTGTTTGGAAGTCATAAGCAAAAAGAATGGTATCCCCCTCCAGAGAAATATGTTATCTTACTCCCTGTAATATGCAACATTCTTTACTTCAAATTGTAATAACCCTTTACGTAACAGTATCTTAGGCCACGTTTTTCTGACCAGAGAGCTATAGACAATTAAGAAAAATTGCAAGCTGTGGTTGATATACTTTGTTCCTTTATTTTGCTTCTTGCAAAGGGTAGGGGCAGTAAACAGTCTGAAACCAGTGATTCTGAGATTGGTCAAAGTCTCGATTGTACACCAGCCCTTGAATATGTAATAATTCCAGGTTCTCAGCAATAGCAGTGCCTGACAGACCCTGAGCAGGCGAAATAGCAGTCAGTATTCCCATTCTGTTTGACTATTTTGTAGTGAAAATCATCTGTGTCTGCTCCTTCAGTCTCTTGGTCTACCATGTATTGTGTGAAATTTCTTTTCTCAAAGGCAACCAAAATATAAGATTCCAGTCAAATGATTAATCCCTTGAATGAATATAAAGGACACATAGCCCACCGCAGATTTCAATAGCTGCATTTGTGTGGGCATTCAGAAGAGTCAATTGCGTGTCAAACAGCACGCATGATTAGACAACAGTGGGCCTTAGCTGAAATGCAGGTTTCCTCCAAAAATGGTTGGTCCCTGGGCCTCCGTCGGGTTCCGCATTTATCTTCCCTTAGTTCAATGTTAATGTCCTGTTGTGTCCGGTCGGTCAGCTCCTCTGTTAACCTCCCTCCCTCTTTTTCTCACCCACATCTTCTCTTGTCTGTTGTCCAGCTGGCTGTGACCTCCGACCCCTCAGCCCTCACTCCTGACCCATGGACTCTTTCCCACGCCACGCCCTTTTGTGTGGACCTCACCATGGCAACACAGTGGTCACTGCTGCCACGGTAACAGATGGACAAGGCTCTGGAAATAACTTAATTGAACTCAACTATGGACAATCTGCTGGGATTTCCATTATCCATTCTGTTGCAAGGCTTGTAATAAACTTGAACAAGCCAATGACATTAATACTTTTTTTACAAGCCTGTAACATATATGTGAAATGAAAAATTATTTATAAAAAATTATATTGACATTATGGATGACTGTATGGCTCTAGGACAATCCATTTAAAATATGTAATTATATTTTGTATGAGAAATACAAAATATAATTACATATTATAACTGGATCTAATTATATAAGGATAATTCCAACAGTTTATGAATGTGATGATACTCCTTTATGCTGTTGTTGTGAGTGTAATGTTTTTGGTACTTTGGTCAACTTATCTATATCTACATCCATTTCCTTTATAGTAACTGATTTACTGTGAGGTTGTAATAGCTTGGTTTGGTTCTTGGAATTCACACAGGGAAAGGACTTTTGCATCTTTGAGAAACCCTTTCCACTGAACTTCCAGTGCAGTGAAATAACTTTTCACATTTACTTTCTCCTATCATCACATGCAGTAAGGGAAATGATGACTTGTGTTAAAAGCGTGCAGTGAAGTAGAAGACACTGTAAACATGTCCCAAAGATCTCCAAACACTGCGTTAAAAACTCAGCTGATCCTTTAGACCAAGGTGCCTAGACTGGCGCTGCAACAAACTGACCATCAGTGTAAAGTCACACAAGCACAGCTATTTATTCAGTTTCTGATTTTGAGTCTCTCCACCCTGTATCTGTACCTTTATCTTTCTTTCTCCCTCTCTCTCTCTCTCTCTCTCTTCACCCCTCCTCTGTTCCCTCCCTCTGTCCCCTCTCTTACTCTCAGTTTATTGTAACTAAAGAGATTTTCTCCATTGAAGCCCAGTCTCTTAGGTAACCCCAGTCCTGCATGAAATGAGGGGGATAGAGGGAGAGAGAGAGAAATCGAAAGACACAGTGAGAAGCTGACAGAGATGGTTGAGGATGGGGACAGAGGAGAACGTGGAGGACTTGGAGGCAGACGACAAGAGTTGCAGGCAAGAATAAAGAAAGGAATTCACACATCACACATATTTGGGAAAAAGCCTAATGAAGAACTATAAAAGTAAGTCACAGGTAATATGGACTGAACTAGGAGAAGGAGTTACAGGCATCAAGAAGGATAATAAATAATTCACGTCAGCTGAAGTCAGCGGTTCTTTTTGGTTTTAAAAACCAGTTCCAACCAGTTCCAACTATTTCTCAATATTTATTGCACACATTCATATGCTTATGTTATGTGTAGGTCTACAGTTACAAAAACTTCAAGAAAATAGCTTCCATATTTAGCTAACTTACTGAGTTTGTGAGCAGTCCTACTGATCACGTAGGTCAGAGAAAGTGACTCAATACTGCTTCTAGGAGAAAGTTACAGTTGCAGTTACAAAGGTCGAGGTGAAAGCAGAATCATTTGCACTTCAGTTTGCTTTAGCTGCTAACTGGACCTGGATGCACCATTCTTTAAGTTGCTGGGCTGAGGTCAAATTCCTTTTCCGCAGAGTATATCAGAAGCTCATGTTGTACCATTAGCTGCTTCTTCAGTATGACCAGTATAAAGTTTTTTTTCCTTTCAAGACATTTGAAAAAATCAACAAAATTTAGTTTTCGACTGGTGCCTTGTAATTTTTTTACTGTAGTTTTGCTCTCCTTTTCCTCCATTCCTGGAGAGTAGACTTGTGGGTAGATGTTTTAAGTATCAGTATTACCTTAGAACATTTGCAGATCAGTTTCCTTTATAGCAGTAATATCAGTTATAATTTTGGCTAAAGTTGGTCAGTCGACTAGGCTGGTAGGTCAAAGCTAGGCAGTAAATTTATAATTATGTATTTTCACTTGATGATAAATTATTATAATAACTAACATGTTAACAACTACCAATATGGTGAAATCTTGTTTTCAGTACATAAGTTATTTAACAATGTTTTTGTTTTACAGACACGATGTGCATGTTTTTCAAAGAAAACACAAAATTAACAAAATATTACTTCAGAAACTGTCACACAGAAAGTCTCTAATATTTTCTATTCATGTCATAGAATTCTTCTATTTCTATTCCTAATTTGTTATTCATATGTACTTAACTTCTATGTCATTTTTTATTTATTTTTTTTTTACTGAGTTTTAAGTACTTTGTGTCATCCCAACAGCAAGGGTACCATGTTTATCGATTTATCAATGGATTGGTTTTGTTTTTGTTATGCATTCATCCCAGTCCCATCACCGGAACAGCGTGGTTTAGAGGGTATTTACATGTGTCAGTGAGTCACTGATGAAGCTCTGGGTAGCACCATACAGATCAGTTTGTTCAACTGTCCTTCCGCTCTGTCCCTGGGTGTCTGGAGATGATTGTCCAAACGCAATTCTTGTGTCTACAAATATCAATCCAGGAGTTGTGGATGGACATCACACCCCTGACTCTCCCTCACATCAAAAGAGAAGGACCAAAAAAAAAAAAAAAACCAGAAGGAAATGAGTGAATGAGGCTGTGTGTGTGATTGTGTATGTGTGTTGGGGAGGGGGAGGGTTGTTTGGCAAGGTGCAGTGACCAGAACAAGGAAAAGAATAAGAGAGTGAGGGGAATTAGAGGATAAGACATTGAAAGAGTGGGATTAATGGAGAGAGATTTGGGAAGAAAAGGAGGATGAGGGGAGGAGAGGAGATGAACTGAAATTGAGGAAAGAGTGAAACTGATAGGGATGTTGGCAGGAAAGAGTGATAGAGGTAAGACAGAAAGAGAGAAATGAGAGGACAAGGATGGAAACAGACATGGGTCGAGTGAAAAGGGAGAGTGTGACTGAGAGATATGCAGAAAGAAATCAAGGGTGAAGGGCATTAAAATGCTAATAGCCTGACTCAATGCACAACAGGCTAATCACTGTTGGACACACACTGAGACTAATCCATCACACACACATACACACTGACACCCACATATGCCCACTAACATACTAACACAGACACCAACATGCTACACACAGATGCCACACACACACAAACTACTATAGTAACACACAAGGACTATTAGTAATATAAAAAGTCAAAAATCTGCCAAGAGCACAATATACTGATACAAATAGTTTCCTCAATATGCAGTTACATTCACGCAGATGCAAATTGATCTGTGAGCAAATTTTCACTCATGTCTGGTACGTGAACTATTCATCATCAACTTCTGAATCAACATGCTTTTTTTCAGGGTCAGTATGTCTCCAAACTGCCATTCAAGTGGACACATTTTTTAACATACAGCTAGTAACGGACATAAAATACACGTCCAACAGTGTTAACTGTTCACATGATTGAAAGGTGGGTTTTTTGTGCAAATGCAATATATTTTGTTTCATATTTCTCAAGGGATTGAAAATTTCATCTTTTTCAATAAATAAAAATTATTTAAGTACTCTGGTTTGTCAACATTTATGTACCCATAAGTTCGATTTATTCAGTGTTGTCATAAAAAAATAATTGAAATCATTTTCACAGCAGTAGTATTAGAACAACTTCATTTTACACTTCCAATTATAATTTAAATGAATTATTTGTAATAAATATATTCATATGCATAGACCTTTTACCATCAAAGGAAATGACTTGATCCAAGACCTTAAAAATCTCTCAAGAAATCTCTTGTTTACAGACAGAATGGCTTAACATCTTGTTCTTGGCTTCATCTAAATGTTCCAGAAAGTTAACTTGATATAATATCTCTCTGCCATTTGCACACATTTGTGAATCTTTCCACAATAATCTCACATTTCAAAACCAAGTAGTTACAAAGATTTTTTTATGCCTATTTTGTTTACATTAGAGGGGTGCACTATCCATAATTTTGACCATTGTGGTGTGCTTGTGACAGGCGCAGCTGGGAATTTGCATTTCACCACTGATTAGAAAACCAACCCATGATTCACATAAAGCTGTAAACCTTGCACTTTCCAGGGGGACGTTCTTGAGTTTCAATTTCAACCCATAAACTGAAGTGCCAACCCCATTTTCACGTTGCTGAAATTCAACACATCACATTCTCTTTCTTCTAAAGCATATGAGTCTACATTAGATACACCATCCCCAACAGACCAGCCTGTTTAATTATTCAGATTTTATATCGATTCAGTATTTCAAATGGAGGGTGGGGTGTAAAACCCTTGTAACAATTGTTAAAAAAAAACAATAATGAAGTGGATTGTATGGAAGTGGCCTTTGTACTTGCAAAATTAGTTTAGTAACAACATGCCAACTGACTCAGCTGGGTTTTGAAGTTGGAACAAAATTACCAATTACATTGCCACAATTTCCTTGTTTGTGGCAGGACTAATTTATGCATTAAAAAGGTCAAATTAATCATTCAATTAACAATCATGCAACATTCTTGGGCAGTTCAAGGCAAAAGTTCAAAATCTCTAAATTGCACTGCTCTCTGTTCAGTGCTACAGAAGTGTGTGGTGTAGTTTAAAGACAACACTACACGTTTGAAATACTGAGAAGAGAAGCCAAGACACAGAATTTTGTGAACTGCGGCATTTATTGATGTGGGGTAAAAGAGGACATTTACTTCTTCTTGGACACACCAACAGTGCGACCACGACGGCCGGTGGTCTTCGTGTGCTGACCACGCACACGCAGACTGAAAGGGAGACAGAAAGAATTAAGTCATTAGGGTGTAGATTATCACTGGGGCCATTAAGAGACATTTTAAAAGCACTCAAAAAACCCACCAATTAGTAGATGTTCAACAACCAATGTGAAAATGTAAAAATGAGGAACGTCCCCTTCATGTCAGAAAGTGATGTCCGTAAAAGAAACGGCATCAATACACTACCTCCTTACACAATGAAAAAAACGAAAAAGTAACCAAACAATCCCTGAAACTTTCCTAAACAACTGAAAGATGCAGACTGAACTCACAAGATGCAAAGGGTCAATTCACACCTGCCTCACTTGAATACATGAACAAATTCAAAGCGTCAACGCATTTTTCCGAGCACCACCAAAATTAATCAGACTACCAGACTTCCATACATATAATAATCAGACTTCCATAATTAATGTTTCTGGACTGATTCTACTGTTCACAGAAAGATGGATCATAAAGTACCCATTAATTGTACACATTTCAACCTGATCAATACATTTGGTAGTAGGACCCTTTTGTATGTCTCTAGTCAAATTGCTTGCTGTCCACAAGAATGTGAGTATCGATGCAAACAGTTCTATTTATGCGGCATGGTGTGCCACTGGTAACAGCAGCAGAAACCACAGAAACATACTGGTCATTACTACGGATACTGATAGGAAACATGTAGATTCTTAATTGTGATTTAGCTAGCTCAAAAAAGGAGTGCTTTTTCCTTTGGTGATTCCAATATTTTGTCTACCACCTGTATATTTATGTAAAATGCAAACTGTTTATTTCAGCAGCTTGATTCACTTTGAGGGAGAGTATTCAGCTAGATCCCTCCAATCACAGCACTCTACACAATGCACAACAGGTCACATTTAATGTTGCTGACTTAACTTTCCTTTATGAGCATATTCCGGTCAGTATTTAATGCCTCACATGTCAGAAGCACAGGCAATTATCAGGAGTCAATTAGAGCCTCAACACAAACACACTAATCTTGAAACCTTCACTTTCTCACTTACTGATAAATACAGCAAAGTGTTAAATGCCAAAAGTCTAGGCTAAACACAGACTTACTTGAATCACTCAAAGAAATCTGGGAATAAAAATATACATCCTTTACTTTCGCTATATAACTTCCACTGTATAATCTCACATCCATCTGTGGGGCAGTTCATGAAACACAGTAAGATGATGAACAGAGAGCAGTATCTTACCCCCAGAAGTGCCTCAGACCCCGGTGGGCTCTGATCTTCTTCAGCCTCTCCAGATCTTCTCTCAGCTTGTTGTCAAGACCGTTGGCGAGAACCTAGGGGGCAATGCAGTACAATCACTATGGTGTCAAGTGAATATGCCACACCGTCCATTTTGAATTACAAAAACACCTTCAGCAACAGTTTTAAAAATAGGAGCAGACTGATGTTGTATTGTCCCAGGAAGAATGATTAAGGGACAAGTCATGCTACACATATCTGCATATTCATGCAGGCACATACCTCATATGAACCTCTACACAAGAACTGCATTCTACATAAATCACTACATTCTTCACAGCATATCACAAATAAAAAATGATTTGAACATTCAAATTGTAGTAATTATTCATCAAAATAAAAAGTCAAATGACCAGCACTGTATAAGTACCTCAGAGTGTATACTTGTGACAGCAACACTTAATTTAGTGCAAAGACACCACGTACTGTGAATTGTTTAAATCAAATGAAGCTGACGAATAATTTCATTTATTATTAGTCAGTGGAACACATGTGAGCAGCTGAACCTGAAACAGTCATCTTTTAAGCGATGGATATTTTTGCTCAGAATGCACTTTAAGTACTTTCACATACCTGGCTGTATTTTCCATCCTTGACGTCTTTCTGTCTGTTCAGAAACCAGTCTGGGATTTTGTACTGCCGGGGATTCTGCATAATGGTCACCACTCTCTCAACCTGAGAACAAACGAAACTCTCATTGCTTTGTTCGCGAGTGCCACCAGTATTACAGCGCTTAATCAAATTCCAACTGAGAGATTATGTGAGAAGTACCAGCAGAACAGAAAAGAACACCTTTTCATAATAGGCAAGCAGTGTCTTGCAGCATTCACAAAATATGGAACTACGATAACAGCACACAAATTTAACCGCATAGCACAAAGAACAGTAAGCACAAACATTTCACATATAAAATTTTGGTGTAAGTCAGTGGTAAGCAGAGAGCTGTGGGTACCACACTTTATAGTATTTTTGTAAAGAACCTGAGGCTCATGATATCACTGAAATTGCTAAATCTGCACAAAACATTAATGAATGGTGGTTATTCTCACCTCGTCATCGGTCAGCTCCCCAGCTCTCTTGTTGAGGTCGATATCAGCCTTCCTCAGGACAACATGGGCATATCGTCTACCAACACCCTGCACATGAATGAGCACCATAGATGTGAACTGGGCGTACCCGCCAATGTTTTCCAACACCAAAATATCAAAATGTCCGCTCAACCAGCTTTATCTTCTTACATTTTTTTTTATTTTCACACACACCTCATCTGAATTTTTCCAACCCTGCATTTCCCCCATAGTTAAGACTCATCTCACCTTGATGGCGGTGATGGCGAAGGCGATCTTCCTCCTCCCGTCGATGTTCGTGTTCAGAACACGCAGGATGTGCTGGAACTTCTCAGGAATTACCAGAGACTGCAAAGTGGTATACATGAAGTTTGCAGGGTTAGTCATTTTCAAATGCTTTCACTGTCTACAGAAACGTGTATGTGCCACAGCCACGAACTCGCTACCAAGCAAACGACCATCAAACATCAACCATGCGTAACTAGAAAACTGTCTCAGCAAGCTCGCTCGGCATTAACACTCTAAAAATGGTATTACTGAGCTACAAGTAATTATTTTCCTTGTCAATTAGCTAGGTAAAACAAGCGACTGACCAGACTACCACCGGCTTCCTGAGCTGGTTGGTTTAACTCCTGAACTGGTTGATTAGTTAGCGTGAAGGGTTTGACTTTATCTACCGTTACGAGGTTCAAACTCAGGTAAAAAAAAAAGGTCAAACTAAACTTATTCCGTAATACAACAATACTAAAGAGGATAATTCAGGTCAGTTTTTTAGACCACAGTAAATCAAGTCTGTGTGTTTCAGAGCAGACTAGAGTGCTATCATTATTGGGTAACTAAGCGGGACACTGACACAGGGAAGTTACCTCTCAAGCTGGCTATCATTTTCTTATATGATACACCTCCGATTCATTTAATATTATACTGACTGCCGAGAAAATGGTTTGTTAGATAATTTCACAGATGTACTTGTGCTGCATATTCTTGCTTAGAGACGATGAAACCTGATTTTTTTTACAATACTATGGCTTGATGTTTCTCACTCACCATCTTTGAATCAGGTTCCGGTCGAAAAGGAAGTGTGCAGATCTCGCGAGACTATATGAAAAACATTAAGAGGAAGTAATCCCGTTTCCGAATTTTGTCCCTCTAGAAACACTATCGTGGCCACAGTGCAGAATTCATCTACTACAGCTACGTACTACTACTAATCACAATAGTCATGATTATGAGCACAAGCATCCTGTTATACTTATGGATCCTTGCTATTATTTGTTAATGTTTGCACAGTTAGAGGGATTGCACTTGCTGACTGTTGAAATGGTAAAACAAGATTGTAATGTCACAAAAGGATTCACAGTGTATGCTCATAGTATGCTTTTTCCAGAGTGCAATAAAAATGCTGTCAAAGAGGCAATGAAGTCAATGTCATCTATGACAAATTACAATTGAGCGAAATTGTTGGGTATACCAAGCAATCTCAGTGTCACCACTTTACAGATGTTTGGAGCATGTAACTGAACACAAATGCTATTATAATATCTGCATCTATTAGTGAGAGTTTAACAAAGGGTTTATGTAAATGTAAACATGGGTGTAAATATATGTCATTTTGCGTTAAAATGGGACAGACTTTGATCATAACATATTTTCTTCAAAGTTGGCATATACATTCATGATGTGGAGATTCAAACATAGGTGACAATTCTAAGTCATATTATTATTATTATTATTATTATTATTATTATTACTTTGCTCATGTCCTCCTCAGACATGGTCAGTAAATATACTGCATTTGTCATTTGTCAAGTTCCCAGATATAAGATTGTCATCGTCCTTGGACATGAGAATGAGCAGCCCCAACTGCACAGAGGAAGATCTCTTATACTGTCGATGTGTTCTGGAAACCTCCAGCACCCATTCATAGCACCATTAAACATCATTTTCAACAATGACAACACAAAGGATGTCTTCAGAAGCTTGCTTTTGCGGGCCAGCGGTTGCCACTGAGGAAAACTGGATCCAAGATAGCTGAGTAGGTATTCTCATAGTGTCTTAAGCTCTTACAAACCCCCCAACAATGTACTTCCAATTGCCTATTTGCAGGAAAGGTGTCTTCCGATGCAAACATGAATAGCCATTACGAGTTCACAGGGACAGCAGAGTGAAGTAGAGTTTTGTCCTTGTGCAGACATAATTTTAAATATCTTGCTGGACACTGCTAAAATACCTTTGAACAAGAGATATTATCTTAACTACTTCATCAAACAAGCTGCAGAATTACTTTTTATGAGATTTGAGTAATGTTTGACATTTTCTTGAATTTCAAGACAATAGGAAATAAGTGATGTGAAATAAGTGCATGGTTACAAATCTGGTTATCTTCTTGATATGAGCAATAGACAGCAGTGAGACTATTTATACCAAGGTTTAACACTGTGCGTCTTAAAATCCACCATGATCACAGGCTCCATCTGTACCAGCACATGACTCTGAGACAAATTTATTGAACATTTTGGACCTGTGTATTCCAATGATACCTCTATGAAGATGAATCGATGGGTTTAGTGCTGTCCTTTATAAATAAAGGTTCCGTGAATCTGTGGTCTATGAAGGGTGGTAGTGTGACATTGTGGTTTAGCAGGAAGGATCATAACCAATAGGCTGAAGATTTCATTCCTTGGTTGGGCGTACCCTAGCTTCATACCCTAGAGCCACATGCTTAACCCAAACTGCATTAGAAAATCCAGCTTGCCCAACAAAGTTGCTAAGGGAATCTCCTAAGCAAATAAAGAAAGTGATCTAAGTGAAATCCTTTTATGCAAATTCTAAAGATACCAAGACTGTATGAACCTCAAAGTCCTGCTTGACCATCAAGTAGTTTCACGACTTGTTCTGTGTCCATAATATTAATTCGCAAACTCCCACCATGAAGTTATCATCAAACACAATTATGCAAGGCTGCCCTCTGTTGAATACAGAAGTAGTTGTTGAATTTGAAGACACAAATATGTCAAAGGTTTTTCGCTTCAAAACTCCCTTGATCATGCACGGTTTGTGGTGTTTGCACATTAGGTGTCTTGTAACATTTACCAGAAAGGATTAACAATATAGGTCTCATTTGAAAAAGACAACATTTTCATAGTGATAGTGTAAATAAACATTATTCAAATGTGGGAGGAATACAACTTTACAGATGCATGCATAAACAGACAAAACTATTAGAGGGGGGCATTTGAACAAGTGCAAAAAAAGTTGGCACTGTTTGTAGTCTGGCTCAAGTTTCTGTGCAATTCTGTGAAGTCACATGACTATGGGGAAAGCAAATATTATGACATCAATACTGACCAATGAGAGCGAGGAGGACTTGGAATTTGATTGAGCAAGGGTTGAAGTGGCCACCAGATTGCCCATGCCTCAAATCCACACCCAGTAAGCACAATTTGCAGATTGTCTTTGCAAATTATTTATGATTGCCCATCACATTTAATTATATATAGGCATACAAACATTCTACATTCTCATCCTTCACAAATTTCTGATGTGATATAAACAGTATGTAGAGGTTTTTTCTGGTCTGTTAATCTCTAATAGTTCATACCATCTTTTAAGAGTTGGTAATATCCATAAACCAACGTGTGATGTGAGACGTGTGTTGGGGGGAGGGGTTCAGTCCACTTTGGTCATTGATTGACTGTTCTGGACATGGTCTTACATAAACAAACTAAGAGAAAGAGGAGCATGACAGAGGGGTGGGCAGGGAATGGTTTATAGAGACTTGGAGTGTACACCACAGTGTATTACTGCTGCTCCAGGGGAAGCAGGCAGGCAGACATGGTGTCTACAATGAGCATGGTGCCTGCAGTCTATGTGCTGTTGTGCCTCACCTCTGCTGTTCTTCCTGTCTCTACAAATGACAGGTGAGTATTATATTATATTGCTTTCTTATGCAGTCAGAAAGGAGATAATAATTGTTAATTCACTGCACCTTCAGAAAATTCCAAATCTGTAGATCAGCTGCATGCAGTTCAATTCCTGAGGGTCCATTTATAAAGTATGTTGGTTTCTGTACTCACCACTATGTTCCTTGAGTGCTTAATAAGCACAAACTTTCACTCAGTTTGGCTCCTTTTAATCTTTCTACAAATGAGAAATGCATAGATATTAAGGGATCTGGTCAATGAAATAACTTTGTATTTTATAATTATGGCAAGGTAATTAATTTGGACATTTTATTGCTTAGTAGACACTCCAGAGTGCTGTACATTCAGTACATTTAACATTACATTTACATTTTTGATATCCAACAGATCCTCTTATTCAGAGCAACTCCCAAAGTCAAGCAGAAAAGGCATCCAACAAACAACACAAAATGTTATACAAACAACAACACCACCATCCACACACGAACAAGAGCCAGTGTCAAACACACAAGGCTGGTGTCACAAATGCCACCTGGCCTGACACGCAAGTGCAACGCAATATACCCAACAGAGATGTGTCATTCCAACACAATTCCAGCACAAACCCTGAAGTCAAACTTTCACATATAATGGATGGGATTAGGTGCACCTTGTTCATCACAGTACCACTTACTGGCTTACTGTATATTGTGAATTAAAACACGGGGTATTCCAGGTTTCCCGTGCATATCACAGTTATTTTACTCTGTCATATAAATATGACATTATGTGGCCATTCAAGGGATTCCTCTGCAGTGTTTTCCAGCAAAAGAAGAAAAAAAAAACAACAAAAAACTTGTTGAAGCAAGATGGAAATACATAGTTGTTCTCTTTCTTTTTCAGGTTCCTTGTGTCAGCCCCTAATGTGTTCCATGTGGGAGTGAAAGAACGAGTATCAGTCCAGCTGTTCTCCCCCCTGCTTAACCAGGATGTTTCACTATACCTGGAAGATGAGACGACTGGGCAGTTGGTATCACAAAAAGTCACCATTCGCTCAACCCAAGAGGGGGAAATAAAGATAGCAGAGCTGGAAGTAAGTGAGAGTAGTATATTCATGTGTCTAAACTTCAGAGATCCTCATCTCATATACAATACTTTGCTTTAGTCTGCTTAGGATCATAAGGAAGCAATAAATAAAACTGTGGAGTCTGTGGTTGGGTAAACATTTGCACAGAGTCCTTATTCTTTTTGGCTATGTTAAAGTACATCTGACCTAAGCCTTTTTGGAACCTATTGCCTTATTTGGAAAAAAGGTGCAGTTTAACACAGCTGGGATACTCACAACCAGCCATTGTGACGTGTATAAATCATTTACAGGGACAGAAATCAATATGATTTGGTATCCTTAATAGCTAAGTAGCTACACAGAGAACATACCTGATCACCAGTGTTTTTTGTGCTGTCTATATCGAAATGCTGGTAGTTAATCAAATAGCTAAGGCCTATATCTAAATACATGCCTAGTGGTTAAATGTACACCTGGGTTTTGTACAGCAAGTTAGATTTAAACCAAAATGATATTTCATGTTTTCAGTTTACTTGAAAGCCAAGTAGACATTTTGAAACACTGCCACTTATAAAGCAGTACCACCAGTCTTTTTCAGTATGTGCTTTCAGTGTATGACTACATGATTTGTTGATGACATGTTAGACAGAAAACCTTTTTATATTTTTTATATATATATTTTTTATATATAATATTACACCACCACTAGCTACCCCTGAGGACACACACACACAGAATTAGGCAATGTATTTAATAGTGGATCACATAGGATCAAAAGAAAAAAAAAGTTTATAAATGATCACTGTGTTTTTCCTTTGTTAAGGTGAACAGTAATAAACTATCAGAGCTGGCATCTTTTAAACGAGAGACTCCGTATGTGTTGCTGGTGTGTGAGATCCGTCCAGGACAGAGAAAGATGACCAGAGTGCTCATCTCTCAACACAGGGGCTACATCTTTATTCAGACTAACCAGCCTGTCTACAACCCCACACAGAGAGGTAGAGCTACAGCTGTGGCAAAATGTCTCTGCAGTGTTGCTGTAAAGTTGTGGTTTGGTTTTTGTTTCCTCGGTGTTACAGATACCAAAGCAGTAAATTGTATATGTTGTGTGATTGTACGGTTCAGGAGTAGTGATTGTTGTATAAATAATTCTTCATATATGGTCAAGATCTGACATGAAGATTACATGATACTGTTGTTACATGTTTTGCTTAGTGCGCTGGCTTATTGATAAGTATTTTGTTGCACTGACAGTTCATTTCAGGATCTTTACCCTGGATTATTCCATGAGACCCCATTCTGATGCTTTATATGTCACTATAATTGTGAGTAACCAAATGACAAGTTTCATTACCACTTTAGCACTGCTTTATCATGGCATTATATTATCATCCGCTGATTGCTCCATTTGTGTCACAGAATGCTGGTGGAAACAAGGTGAAGACAATGACCAAAAATGCCAAAGATGGAATCCTCTCTGAAAACATCCAAATTCCTGATGTTTCTGAGTATGAAAATTTAAGCTTCATTAAAGGGATTTTTCATTGTGAATTTTTCAGTTAACTTCAATATACTCACACCGAATAAGTAATTTTAAAAAATCCCCCATTAATGACATGTAAAATTTAAAAATTTCAAATTTGTAGTCCACAATTATATTCAGCAAAGTGTTCTGTGCGTACCATATGAATGGTAAGACCATTATATTTCTAATGGCTTACTGAATCGTTACAGAAGGGATTTGCAGGAAACAATACTGGTTTTGTACATAAAAAACCTGTTTGAACAACACAAGAATTGCAACTTTCTTACATATATATCTTCTTTATTTGCTTTAGACCGGGCATATGGAAGATTGTGGCTCATTATCAAGGTGATGAGAAGAATGCCGTTACACGAGAGTTTCAGGTCAAAAAATTTGGTGAGGAAGACTTTTTTTATTTGTTATTCTCTCTTTCTAATTCCCACTTCCTGTTTATGATTTTCCAACAAGGATTGTTTGAATCTACCAAGACTGTATAAATTCACCATCTACTTGCTGTATACTGGCTTTTGTAAAACTTTTGCTTCTGCTATTTCATAGAATACAAAATGAAAATGAGTAATATTGTATTAATAGTATAATTTGTGTAATGATAATTACATTAATATCTAGTTTTCAGAGAAGTACCCTTGAATTTTTTTCAATGAATAAAAAGTGATAACAGTAACAAGTCAAAGACTTACTCAAATAAGTTGAAACTTGCATGGAGTCATATTTGCCCTCTGATCAATACTGACAATCATGTTTACAACAACTGTGTCATTTCTTTGCTACATGTCAGTGCTCCCAAGTTTCGGTGTATCCATCAAACCCCAGCAAAGCTATTACCCTGTGAACCTGGGAACGTTCACCTTCACCATCGATGCCTCGTAAGATCTCACTCTCAGACCTACAGGTTCCCTAAACTATATAGCTTTGCACATTGAGTGATGCAAAAAAAATTACATTTTATGCATGCTATATTACATCAGAACAGCACACATGGCACTGAAGCAAATTTAATATCAAAGATAGGCTGCAAATTGAACAGAGAGCAACACATAACAATAGAGTTGCGAGCGTTTACCATAGAAGTGTTGTTGTAATACTTTCTCTCAGGTACTCATATGGTGAGACTGTGGATGGGGCCTTTCATTGCCGATTTGGTGTGAAAGAGGCAGAGGCTGGAGGAGAGAAAACAGAGATTGTGTTCATCAGGGGAATGGAAAAGACAGGATCGGTAAGAGGGAGAGGGAGAGGGAGGGGGGAGGGGGCGGATAGATCGGGGTTGACGTGTGAGACAGTTTGGTAGTCTTTTCAGGTATAATTTTGAATGAGTTGCTCTTTGCCTGTCATTGCCCTCTAGGTGAAGGATGGGAAGGCAGAAGTCACTGTCCATAGAAACCAGATCCTCGACATCCTCAAAAAGAGCAAGACTGACCTGAACGACATGACACAGCTGGCTGACAACGGCGTACAGTTTTACATCGCCGTGTCTGTCACAGACATCAACAGTGAGACGGGCTTGTGTTTGGAGAGTGGTTCAGAAACGGGGCTGGTAGAGTGGCAAGAGTGGCAAGAGTTTATGAGGGGCTGGTAGAGTGAAAGGGTGGACAGTATGGAAAAGCTGTGAGGGAGATGAGAAAGGGAGACAGTTTAAATTTGAGAAATGTGAAACTTCACATTGGCACGTCCCACATCTTTAGTTATTGTGCCGATTCATTGTTTCAAATTTGAGTATCTATTGCAACATATAGTACTCTGCTTGGATTTTTAGAACTTTTACATCTTTTTATATCTTTGTGAACTATGTTACCTTGTTTAAACCTGATTTAACCCTGGTGGTCTCACAGTTTTCTGTAATAAGGAACACCCATTACTGAAGTTCCCGACTTGACATTTTTCATGTTCTTGAATTTTTTAAACAGTTTCAGTTGTATTCATAATCATAATCTGCTTTTTGAAACCACACAAAATCTCATAATATTTATCCAAGTATTCAACTTTCTGGTAACACACCTCACCTTAATTTAGGGTTTTACAAAAATAACCTGAAAATATCCTGAAAATAAAAAAATGTAACTATTATCAAATTGTATACTGACCTTAAGCAGAGCAATATATGTCATTACATTATTTTTGTGACAATTGAGTAACAATTGAGAAAAATATTTTGAAATTGATAGAAATTGACCACACTCCAAAGGTCCAAGTGTTGCCACATTTATGGATGTTTCAAACATCAGTTGACACCAAAATAATTAACAAGATGACCTGAGATCTTAGAGGCACCAATGCCATCCACTATACCACTCTGCTGTTCTTTGTACATGCTCCTGATCTCATTTTATTATATATTTTTACTCTATTTGTGTGTTGCTCTTCCTTAAGCATATCAGCATGTTTAATTGCCACACACTTTTTTTGATTAATACAACAATTTCCCACTTGTGAGTAAATTATACAAAATCAAGCATTTTAACCAGATAGGACAGAAAATGATTTTTGTTTACAATTTTCACTCTAGGACATTATTTTACTTAAATAAAATAACAAATATTTAAGTATTATCTAACTGTAATTATATAAATTGGAAGATGAAAAATACCATTGAAACTTACATTGCAGGGGTGATTATGATGAATGATGTGACTGTATTTGCACTGTACTGTTTCCACAACAAATTGTTTTTGATGAGCATAGAGGAGGAAAAATATGGGAAAATACCTGTGAGTACTGAGCAGAAGTTTATTAATGTGATGTTTTTTTTTGTTCAGCAGAGATAGATGCTCTTTTCCTCCTCCTCTTATCTCCACCTGTGTAATCTTTCCCCTCTCCACCCGTCTGGCTCCTCTCACTGCCATTCTCTTTCACAGGTGGGGAACTCCAGGAGGCAGAGGTGCTTCTCCCGATTGTTTCCCGTCCCTACTCTGTGGACCTATCCCGAACTCGTACCCACTTCATTCCCAAAGTCCCCTTTCAAGTCCAGGTGGGTGACAACAAGAGGAGTATGACTCAGTGAATTAGGCTCAAGGAAAGAGTAACTTGAGGGGATAGAATAAGTTGCTTTAAAGGACAGCAGACTTTAAAATTTGCTACAGTCCTTTAAAATAGTGAATGCATTGGCACAATTAAGCCTGAATTGAGAAGCACTAGGAATGGACTCATGTCATTTTTTTTACATTTGCTTCTTGTTTGTTATGTGTCATATCCAACGCTGCCAACAGTGTCATGTGACACATTTGATATAGTTTGGGCAAGAGGTGTCCCAGTGAGACTGTTGATGGGGCAGCGTGTGACTTTAATTTGTACATAACATGTTATGGCATGTTATAAATGTCTCGTGAGCCATGCACAGTGCATTATAAATGCCTGCTACAAGCATTATGCCATGCTTATGCATGCTTTATGTATGCTTTATGTAGTTCCACTAAACATACAATGTGGCTAAATTTTTTGCCTAAAACATAATATAAATTGATGTGTATTGATGTGTTCTACCATTTTGTTTGTTGTTGATTCTGTTCACCTCTGCCCAGTTGAACCGATCAGCTGGCCTAAACCCATGGATAAATGCCATTCTAACAGAACTAAAGGTTATCTGCTCACTCGGTGTATATTGTGCCTTCGCCTAAATCTCTCCTACTCATCCACCTTATGTGTGCTTCTCTTAGGCGGTGGTACGACTTCCTAATGGTTCCCCAGCCCCTGGCATGGAAGTGAAAATTCAGATGCCAGTTTCTGGTGTTGAAACTAAAACTGCCAAAACTGATGCAGAGGGGCTTGTAAATTCTGTCTTCTTTTCTATCCCAGACAATGCTCCTCATGCGTCCTTTACTGTGAGTAACACAAAAATGTTGTGTGAGCACACACGCACACACACACACACACACACACACACACACACACACACACACACACACACACACTCACACACACATCTGTCATATATATGACAGATATAATGGCCATACCCATAGATTCGGTCTACTTCATAGATTAGTTGGTTGACTCCAGGGAGTTTATCATATGTTTTAGCCTCTAACTTAATTCAAACTGGCATTATAACATGAACAAAACCTATCAGTAAGAATTTGATTTTTGTAAGTTAAGATTGCAACATATTTAAATTGCTACAACAGAGCAAAAATAGTTTTGTTTATATGTGTGCTTATTTGTATTTTTGCCAGTGAATATGCTAACTTGTTCTGTTGTCTTAACCTAATTGTACTTGCACATTTGTTAAACAAAAGCAGTACATATACTATGTTCTTTTATTTTGCTATTTTTGATCTTAAGTACTTGCAGATTAAGTGACATATGTAGGAATGGAGCCAACAATCACATTTCATGTATTCATAATAATGTAAAAAAATACATTAAAATAAATGAATAAATAAATGAAAAATGGCATTACATGAAATTTAATTAATTGAACATTACAGCGAAGAGTGACAGATTTTTTCAACACAGCCTCTTTTCTTTCTCTATCTCTCTCTCCTGCTCTCTCTCAGGTGACAGTAGATGGGCATCAGTATCACATGACTGCTCTCCCTGCTACATCACCCAGCAAAAGCTTCCTATTCCTGAGTATGGACTCAAAGATCGTGACTCCAGGGCAAACAATTACAGTTGACATCACAACTGTGCAGGGGAATCCAGTGGATGGACAGATTTACTATCTGGTGAGAGGCAGAGGTGTTGGAGGGAAGGAGGGGGAACACAAGGAGAAGAGGGAATAATATGACACACTGGCAGCCAAAGCAGAAGGGATTATATTTGATGGAAGGGATGCAGTGCGAAAGAGATAACCATTTTGTAATTTGTTGGTACAGAGTGCCGATGAACAATGATGTTAAAATGACAACAAGCTGACAAGAACAATAAAAGTAACTTTGTTCAGCTATATTTAATCGTGAAAATACTCTGCTAAACAAACATTGGATCAGCAATATAAATGGCATTTTTATTTAAGTAATGCTACAGTACTCTGCCAGAATATTGTTTATGCCATGTCAGCATGTACAGCTGTGTGTGTCTCTCCTGCTGATTAGTCAAATATTCCTGCTGTACCTCTCTGAATAAACTGGAGGAATATTATGACACAGAGCTGTATATGTTTTACTGAAATGTGAATACAATATTTGCGTTTTCATTAGGTTCTCAGTAGAGGAATGCTGAAGAAAAGTGGCCAGGTCAAGGCTGGGGAGGTGACAAGACTTTCACTCCCTACCACCAGTGACCTGACCCCCTCCTTCCGCCTGATTGGCTATTACTACAACCAGGGTGGTGACATCATTGCTGACTCACTGTGGGTGGATGTCAGTGACCTTTGTGAGGGGAAGGTGAGACAATGAGTGTGATAATATGTGGTGGAACACGAGCAGGATATACATTTTTACATTAGATCTTATGTTATTACCAATTACCTATTGCTTTGAGTAGTGAATACAGTCATTCCCTGTGATTGCATAGTGAGGAATTTGAGACAGAGGCAGCGACATACAGAAGTGTGATCAGGTGTGTGGTAACGACTGCAAACTCTGGATGAAAACAGGGGTGGTTCAATATGGATCAATATCAACATAAACCCTGGAGCAGAGCCTCTGTCTTGTCTATTGTTAAAGAAAAGGATGTGTGTTATATGGCTTCACTGTTTGTGTGTTACATTACATTATTGTAATTTAGCAGATGCTCTTATCCAGGGCAGCTTACATAAATTATTATGTAAGTAGTTTTATTCATCTAGACTGCTGGATATTTATTGAGGCTTACAGCAGCACTGCCCGAGTGGGAAGTCAAACCAACAACCTTTTGTTAATAAGCCCTGCTTATTACCTCTACACCACACTGCTGCCAATGTGTATGTTGGATATTTCATTATTTAATCTTGATTTCCAGATTTCTTTAAAACCAGGGAAAGAACAGTACAGACCACGCTCTAAGGCAGAGCTGGATATTGATTTGCACGGCCAGAAAGCCAAAGTAGGCTTACTGGCTGTGGATAAAGCCATCTATGCCCTGAATGTTCACAACAAGCTCACAGCCAAACAGGTAACCACCACCCCCCCAAAAATGTCATAATCACAACGAAAAATTGTCTATTCTAAAGGTTTGATTTTGTTTGCCTTGTGGGTCATTGTATTTTCTGTTTTGTCTTTTAGAGTTCAGAAATACAACTGTAACTATTATCATATTGTCACCTTTCCTGTAACATTAGACTACATTACTGACATTACAAGTTGTAACACACAGGCTTTTTACTTTTTTACAGCACATTGAAATTAGTTAATTAGACATGATATTACACTATAATACATTACATTACAGTTGCTTAGCAGACACTCTTATTTAGAGCAACTTTACAATTTTTACACTTTATACATTTATACAACTACATCACTGAGGCAATTCAGATTAAGTACCTTGCCCAAGGGTACAAAACCAGTGGACCATTGCACCAGCAACAAGGAAAAAAACTGAACTAAAGACTGAACTAAGAAAATCCAAGCTGATTAGCAATTAATTCAATTCAATATCATTTATTAGATCAAATAAAACATGCAGTTTACAAGATGTTCATAAATGTTAAAAGTTTTTTGTTGGCAAACATTTAGATCATTGAATAATATCATTTGAATTGTTATAAATTGTATCTTTAAATTTCCTGTGGTTGTAGCTGACTATGATGTGTGTCCTGACACTGAAACAGTTTGTCTTGTGCCCAGGTATTCTCTTCCATGCAGTCCTATGACCTGGGCTGCTCATATTTCGGGGGTGTTGATACAGCAGCCGTCCTCAACAACGCTGGCCTTTCTTTCATCTCCCATTCTGAAACAGTCCTATCACAGATGAGAGATGGTACGCACACTATTACACAGTAGCATATCACTTTTAAAACTCAGTTTATGCCACAATACAAACACTTCTCTGTGACTAAGGCACAGAAAACGAAAAGCGTGCATACTCGCACTAATTCTTATGAAACCCACTCTAATTTGCCCAACTCAAAAACAATAACACATCCCACTTCTGCAAGTGCAAATATAACCACAAGGACAGTATCAAAAAGCACAGTTGCATAATGGTGCAGGTACAAATATAGACAGATAGATAGATAGATGTCTCTGTCTCTGGTATACCTCATTCTGTCTCTGGTATACCTCAACAGCCTGCTCTGTTTTTGTGTCTGTTTCAATAGGCTTTAGATGCAAGTCAGGATTCAGACGGCAGAAACGATCCCTCGATCTCCAGCAGCTCATGATGACCAAAGGTACACAGCTGTGTTCCTGATTTTTTCATGGTGTATTTTATTATCTTTCCCTCTAATGTATCATTGTGATATATAGCATATGTTGGAAGACATTATTAAAACATGAGATTGTAAAATGACCTTTCCCATCACAAAAATGCTTTGAATTTTTGTCATTTAATGTTTGGAAATACATTTGCTCATCCTTCCCTGGCCCATATTTTCAAGCCAGCGCAAAGCACTCTGGGAGTGATGACAACAGATAATTACAGAATCACTATTTGCATATGACATAATATGTAAAAGAGGTCATAAAGCGTCTTCAGATTTCATGTTCATTTACATTGTAATTACTTTTGCTCATTTAGCAGACACTCATATCCAGAGCAACTTACAAAGCTGAAAAATACTCATACACAATCCTGATGTCCTTATGTCCATGGCAAAAACATTTCCTCCCTTTTTTTCTCCTTCCTCTTGTGCTCGCTGGTCAGTGACTAGTTACACTGATGAGAGGCTGAGGAAGTGCTGCCAGGACGGCTTCACCCTGATTCCCATGAGGATCAGCTGTGAGCAGCGTGCCCAGAGAGTGTCCCGTGGAGGGAAGGGGCAGGCCTGTGTCACAGCCTTCCTGGACTGCTGCCTTGAAGGGGTGAAACAGAGAAACATAAAGATGCAAGAGGAAGCGCTGAAGGGACGGGGCAGGAGTGAGTACCGTTTGACTAACAGGAGCGTCTTCCAGTCAAGATCTCGATGAGGCCGGGATGCCAAAATGCACTGGCTGTTCAATGAAATCATTCACAGTATCCAAACATAAGCTGTTCAGAGCAGCTGAACTCCACCCACCGCAGTGTGGCTGTTGAACACTGGGTAGACGAAATTGTTTGTAGCCTCAACTAATCATGTCTTATTTTAAATGCACATATAAGCAATTTTGCCTTGGTAATCACGTCAGCTAGAGACATGTGTATGCCACAATGGGTCCACTGTCACATTTTTTTGCCATAATATTGTACACTGCATATGCGTATGTATACAGTAGATATGTTTTTCAACATAGAAACTTAAGATTTTGAACAGAGGTGCATTTATGTTGTTTAGAGATTGGAGTTCTCAAATGCTGCAATTATAATTTTGGTGGCAAGAAAAAGTAATTGAAGTGGTGATCATTCTTTTTGTAGAAGTGAATCTAAGAATGGAGCAGGCATGCTTGTGCCAAAGTGTCAAAGGGTCTGAAATGGACAGGGAAGGGAGACTGTGCCTTTAATGGTTCTGCACCCTCTTTAAGCAGTTCACCTCTCTTTGTCTTCCTCTGACTCTCAGCATCCAGCGCTGCGGAAATGGAGGATTTCTTTGACACAAATGCCGTGAACATTCGGCGCTTCTTTGAACCTAGCTTTGAATTCAAAGAAATCAACGTGGACGGGAAAACGAGGTGGGTGTGACTGCAGTGGCAGGGAGAGGATCAGGCCTGATTCACAGCAACCTAACTGGCATTTGTCTTTGCCTCTCGTTCCCTTTAAGGCATTCTATGATTCTGCCTGACTCCATTACAACCTGGGAGATTCAGGCTGTCAGTTTGTCCTCATCTCATGGTAATGTGGTCCCCCTCTTTTTCCATCCCCCCACCTCATCCATCTCTCTATCTCTGTTGCTCCTTCACTTGTTCCTGGTGTACCAAATTGTACACTCTTTTAATATCTTTGAAAGATCTTTTATCTTTTTATATCCTAAAAATTAATTTAATATATGGTTTATTTAAAATATATTTGAATGCATTTTCTGTGCAATACAGACAAAATATAAAACTCAAACACTAGATAGTGTGAACTTATTTCACTTGAATGCTAGATGTTGATTCCTTCATTATCTGATGTTCATTCAAAAAGTTCAAAGAATCCAATCTCAAGTTATGGTCAAACACCAATCATCTTTGGTGTTGCCTCATGACACACGATTGATTGGCAAAGAATGTTATGTACAGATGGTATCATACATGACTGTGTGTCTTCATTCAGGATTCTGTGTGTCGGAGCCCAAAGAGTTGCGTGCGTGGAAGGACGTGTTTGTTTCACTGCGACTGCCATACTCTGTCAAACGATACGAACAACTGGTCATCACTGCTGTCATCTACAACTATGGGGCATCACCCAAAGAGGTAACTTCAAATGCTCTTTAAATGGCTAATACAGTGAAATGAACAAAATACTGATACATTAAAAACAATAGCTGGAGCAGAGACATGCTGTCTGAAGTACTGAAGTATGAAGTATTCACTGACTAATATTCTCACCCATAGTGACATACTTATTAAACAGTGATGCGATGATCACATGAGCAATTCTCATGTGTGTGTGGAGTAGTAAATGAGTTCTTGGTTTTTATTCTGTGATTTGTTCTGTTTGTTGTAGATGCATTTGATCTCTCTATGCTGTCATACAATTGTGCAAGCAAGTAAGCTGTAGAAACCAACTGTGGCTAGTTGTGGAGTGAATATATAAAGGGGTTTGAATTCAATAATTAAGAACTATCTGACATGATGTAATGTGTGTAATGCAGAAACTGAAAGCCCACCTCTTTCATCCTCTCTGTCAGCTGTCTGTCCATATGAAACCAGTGGAAGGGCTGTGCTCACCTGGCTCTGCTTCCAGCCTCTCCCACCTTAATGTGACTGTGTCAAATGGCTCTTCCCAAGCTGTAACTTTCTCTGCGGTTCCCATGGCCACAGGGCACATCCCTGTTACCCTGTTGCTGTATGACAAAAAGGAGGAAATGGGCCTGGATGCCATTCAGAAACTCTTGCTTGTTGCGGTGAGTGGAAGACCTCTGATGGGTTCCAGCATGCTGTGCTCTCTCTTGTGTCCTTTTGTGGCCTGCAGCTTTAAAGGGTTCTGCTTCCTTCCTGCGAAAGAATGAGTTGGTGAAATAATTTATTTCCCGAACAGCCCATGGTCAGATGTCATGTTGCTATTGTTACTTACCCTAGAGGATTGTGAGATACATAATATTGGGCTAAGGCCACATTATGCTTTTCTTATATCAGTGTCATATTAGGCTTCAAAATGCAGTAAAGCTAGGTATTGCATTGAATTAACCCCCCTAAAGTCAGCATTGTTTCAAGACGTGCCTGTAAGAGAAAAGGGTGATACTCACAGAGTGTGATTCCATCCGGCATATATCATCTTGGTGAAGATAAGCCCTGCAAGAGTGTGCAGTGTTTATACAGCACATCTCAGATGAGAGTTAGACACACACACACAGAGTCTTATTAGTTTCAGCATAATAGGTTTGGGAATGCTGCTTCACTAAATTTTCCCTTCTTTCATTTCAATCTGTGTTTTAACAACCTTGCAGACAGAAGGGGTGGAGAAGAGAGAGGAGAGAACCCATATTCTTGACATGGACGGTGAGAGACTGGGGTGGGGTGGATGGGCAGGCAAGAAAAAGAGAGAGAAAGAGAAGTGGTATAACTGAATTTGTGACAGCACTTGCCATTCAAATTGTCAAACATAGAGTAGCTCATCATAATATTTCTGTTATGACAGGTGATTCTGACTTTTTTCTTAAATGGATGCCTCTTTTCTCACTGTGAACTGAGAATAGTTAAGATATGGTTACATAGCTTTTGAATTTGACACTGCCTTCTTCTCACCTCTGTTTTTTGCAGGGAGGAGCGCGAAGACTTTCCCGATTGATGGAGACTTTCCAAATAGCACAGTTCCCGAATCTGGCGTCAACCTATTTGTCAAGATTGAAGGTCTTGTTTTTATAATTTACCCCCAGACTGTTTTAGGCACTCGCTGTTGTCACCGTAATAGCCTATGTCACTGTGCAGGTGCCATTTCAACCCTGATGTCCTTTGTAAATTGCACTGTGTGACTCAACCCCCAGGGGAAGTGTTTGGCAAGTCAACAGTCCTGCCACTTCTGTCTGCCTCTGGGGTGAAACATTTACTGCGGGCCCCCATGGGGTGTGCTGAGCAGACCATGATCCGGATGTCCCCCACGGCATTGGCCCTCCGGTACCTGGACTACAGCCAGAGCTGGAAAGATCTTCCCCCTGGGACCAGAGATACAGCGCTTACTCACATAGAGGATGGTAAGAACTATGACACAGGCCAGAATCAAATCCTTCCACTTTGCAGTTTGTCTTTAACTAAAGTAACAATTAACAATTAATCACCATAGCGTTTGCATTTTACCTGAACCACGTTAATAATCATTAAATCATTTTTATTGAATCATGATCTCTTTTTCATTTTTATATCTCTTTCTTTCTCCCTCAGGTTATACCAGAATTTTGACATACAAAAAGGATGATGGTTCCTATGGAGCATGGCTGCACAGAGAGTCTAGCACCTGGTCTTTACTACTTTTTCTTTCTTTAAACATCTCTGTATGAGTTCATCTCAATGGTCAGATCAAGGCTGTAATGTTTTATCTGCTTTAGAGGCAAACTACTTCAAAGCTTACAGTGATTCTAGAAAGTCTGCACATGAAAAAATTCTGATTTAATGGAGTTGCATTTCAGGCTTCAAGAAACAAGAAGAAAGACATTTTGAAAATGAAATTTTGAAAGGATCTGTAGACTTTCTGGATCCACTGCCTGTTGAGGACTTCAAAATAATATCCAGCAGTAGTCATATAAGTGACAAAATATTTGCCATATTTATGCCTTTGTCTCCATGTTTGACTGCCTCTGTGTGTCTGTCACTTCCTTCCCCAGGCTGACAGCTCTGGTAGTGAAGGTGATGTCTCTTGTGTTGGAACGACAGTGGGATGGAAGAGGAGAGCGAGGGAGGGTGGGGCAGGGCTTTGTGAGAGAGGAGATCATCTCTGAATCAGTGACATACCTGATATCCAAGCAGGACAAGCTAAACGGGGGTTACACTGACCCCCATCCAGTCATCCACAGAGAAATGCAGGTAAGGTCACCTCTTTATTTCTTTATTAGTTACTAATAATGTGGATATACCTTTTTTTGGTAATATCAGTGGTATACCGTTGACCTGTTACTTGTGTGTTCTATTGCAGGGTGGTATTGGTGGCCTGGAGGGGGATGTGTCTCTCACTGCCTTCATAACCATTGCCCTGCATAACTCCCTCCCTTATTTGAGTGGCGAAGTGAAGGAAAAAGCGGTGAGTTGAGGGAGCTATATTGCAGGCTGAACTCTGCTCTAAAAGACAGGAAGGCTACTGAGGGCACATTGTTGTTACTATTATTTATGTGCTTATCAGGTACCTCTTCATCCTGGTAGGTTATACGTTTACATATTATCCATTTCTAGAGCTGGTTGATAACTGGAAATAAATTCATCTGAAGTTCTTGATCACATTCTCCGTTGCTTACTCATCATGGCCCACTACCAGCCCATTGTATCGTGACAGATGCCTCAACAGGAAAATAGTTTGTTGTAAGAAGTGTCCCATTGAAAAAAGCAACTGTTGTGTAGAGTATTCTGAACTTCTGTGAGGATATAGCAGAACAAAATTAACCTTTGTTAAAGGTTAATGGGTTAATGAATGCCATTTTTGAATGAAAAATTAAGGTCCCACAGTGAATGACTGAAACAGATTAGCGTTGCTGCATTTCAGACATGCTGAAGGTTGTGATGTCCAGTCAGATACAATGCTACATCCTGTGTGTTGTGTGTGTTGTGCAGGAGGCCAGTATATCTGCTTCCGTAGCCTATCTCAACTCTGCCTTCCCATCCCTGAAGAGGCCTTATGCTGCGGCGATCACTGCATACTGCTTGTCCATCTGCCAAAAAGATAGCAACCTCGGCCTGTCCGCTTGGAACAGGCTCAAAGAACTGTCCACTATAGGTGAATTTGTGCATTAATCATAAGGGAGGGCATTATGTGATTTTTTTTTTTTTTGGTATTTGCCGATTTTACATTTTAGTGTGAGGGGAATACTCTATTTTAAAATTCCCATTTATACTTGTGCAGAGGTGGATACCCCGGCTTCAGAAAGTAAAAGTCCTGCCACATATTTGTTCCACCCATGCACTACACCAGCTGAAGCCGGGGTGTACACCTCTGTACTTGTGAAAACAATGAGTTTACTGATTGTGAACTATATCTTCTTTTGTAAAGGTAAATGTATTAAATGGGTAATTAACTTCCAGTTTAAGAGAGTAACATAATTCAGAAATCACTGCTTAAGAAATGTATGGTGGTATGTTCGGATTTGTGATTTCAAAGTGCTGTCAGGTTTTCTTGTTGATATGTACAGTTAAATAACGTATGGTCACGTCCTGTCCAAAGTGTTGTTCCAACAATGAAACTGGGAATTTTATCGTGGGTATTATATAATGGAATATTTATCATACATGATTACCTACGCTACTATACATGGGATTGCAATAAAAAAAAAATTAAGGCACAGTAAAAACAGAATTAGTCCTTATATGACATGGGACATATCTAGCATACCCGGACATATATTGTAAATGCAGAATGTTCATTTTCAATGAAAATCTGAATGTGACCATGGGAATGAAATGGTGAATGGAGCATGTTTGGAGGGAATTTGCTATACTTCTAGTACCTCACCTGTATGTTAAAGTGAAAAATGGATGTATAGATTTTGCAGTTTTTTTTTTCCAACAAACTACTTATGCTTACTTTTTGGCTCAAAATGGTTGATAGGTGTTAAAGGTGCACCAGTAAAGACACCTGCCTTGTGCTGGCTTAAGAGTAATAACATACCACTGTTTCATGTTCTCTCTGACAATTCTCCCTTTTCTTTCTCTAACTTCTTTTTTCAATCAGATGAACAAGGGGAGTGTCAGATGTGGCCATCCAGGTCTGACATGCGATTGGCAAATAATGCAAGAGATTACCTTGTTCCATCCTCTCAGGCCATAACAGTGGAGACTACAAGCTATGCCCTCCTGACAGCGCTAGCCAATAAAGACATGGAGACAGCAGATTCTGTGGTCTGCTGGCTCTCAAGACAGGAAAACTATGGAGGGGGCTTCAGCTCCACTCAGGTAATTATGAGGGGGCTTCAGATCCACTCAGGTAAGTATAGAGGGGGCTTCAGATGCACACAGGTATGTACAGAGGGGGCTTCAGATGCACACGGTTATGTATAGAGGGGGCTTCAGATGCACGCACGTAAATTATGGAGGTGGATTTCATATTTACACAGGTAAAAAAGAACAATTAAAGAAGCAGTGTTATTAAACACACTGTTAAATAATGGGCTGAGCTTGTTGATGTTGTACTGAGGGAGAAGGTGAGAGCTTAGTTATATATCATTAAAGTGCAAATGGGAGAGATTTGTGGGCATAATTTTTGTTTACCTTAAAACATAAAGCTGAACAAAACATTAACGTAATTTATATCATTTTGAAAAATATTTTTTCTGATGAAAATGACAGAAAAGGCCGTTCATCTACAATGAACAAAAGTGCATTTTCAGCAGCATCATACTTCTGTTAATCAGAAATATAAACAAATCCCTATATTGGATCCACAGACAGGTTGACTTGAATGGATAATACAATAGTATAACAGAGTTAATAGAGTAGTAGACAGACCTGAGACTGTTGTAATGTATGCTCCTATCCTGAGGGATGACTCCACTATAGTCATTGGAGAGAACTGAAGCACTGGACAATGGTTGGAGTTTGGGATCTGGCCATGTACTGTATATCTGCCATTGCAATGATATAAAACCATGTCTGCAGGTCTCCTGAGTGACTCACGCAGTAACAACACTTGCTTCAAGTGCAGGCTGAGCCCTACGGCCCTGGTTTGAAATGGGCAGAGCAAATTGGTTTCATTCCACTGAGGGGTGGGTAGGTCAGGCAGGGTCCCCATGTTGCTTTGCTCTCGACAGCCTGGGACTTCCTTGGGTGCCTCAGACAGCACCAGGAGGGTGCACATATCCTCTGACAGAGTTTGCCTCCTGGTGTACTGTTCAGTGGTTGCTGTTGCGGCGGCGATGAGCTTTAAATGTATGACTGCTGACTACTATATGTTGGGTAGAAAGTTCCAAATACCAACTCCTGTGTTTTTAATTGTTTTTAGTTTGTGATGTTTAATGGCACCATGTGTCACTGCACTCTTGTCCAGTCAATTTATTTTAATTTACAATGTAGTGTAATGTAGTGTTTTAAATAGAAATGGTGGATAACTTCATATTTACGTTTTCAGATTTCAAGTAACTTAAGCAATAGTTCTATAGGACCATGGAAAAAAAAATCTCTCTCCCTCCCTCCCTTTCTCTCTGTCTCTGTCTTTCGCTCTCCATCTCCCGCTCTGTCTCTCTTCCTTCCTAGGACACTATAGTGGCTCTGGAGGCTCTTACTGAGTATGCCTTGAAAAGTCAACCTCCAGCCTCCACAAACATAGATGTGCAGTTCAGTGTACCTGGAAGGAGTGTGCAAGAGAAACTTTCCGTGAACAGACAAGGAGAGAAGGTGGAAGCAGAGCTAAAGGTACACAGAGACACATCTTCTGCACCAAGAGGAAATGATAAAAAAGAAAGTCACATTGCATTATAATCAGTGATGTCCTCCATACCAGCCCACTGTCACTACCCGACCTTCTCCGTGCTGTGAGATCATCATGCTTAGTCTGTTTTCTTTACTTGGTGATTTGTACCCTAATAATGTGTAAGTACTCATAAGTAAATAGGATATCAGTACTCATTTATCAACCCACAAACTCCTCTTTAAGTCCTTTGGGTGAGAAGTGTCTGTCATGGACACTAGTGTGACACTTGCAGCTATCATAAAATTGTTGTAGGAAAACTTTGGTTTGGGAGCTGTATATAACTGAATAGGCAGAGGGAGAAGGCATGTAGTGGAGAGGATGTTGAGGTTGTCATTGATCAACAAATTTTTTTCTTCTTGTTTTGACATAATCATATCTACACTAATTTATTAGAGGTAATATAACTCTAAATTCAAGTACAGATTAGTTCAGATCAGAATGTGCCTAGTCTTTAACTTTAAAGTTGCAGTAACTTATGTGAGCTAGTGTTTCTTTTTGGTTATGCAACATTGAATTCTGAACTTGAGGAAAGTAACAAACACATTTTGAACGAAATGAAAATTTGAGGTTGTCATACAAAAATTAAGGACAGTGCCCATCTCCTTTGCATTATTGTATAACTGCAGTTAGAATTACAATGCCGGGCCATTTTCTGTTTCATATGACTCTGAAAATCTTTTTCAGCTCTCTCTTTGTCTCTTCATCTCTCACAGAGGCTGATAGGAAACCAGATCAATGTACAAGCAACAGGAAAGGGGAAGGCAAAGATGAAAGTAATTTTATTCTATACTATATTTTTATTGTATAAAATATTTGATGATAAGCTACTGAATAGGACACATTACTAACTGATGGTATAAAATAGCATAACTGTCAACTTTTGCAGTGGTGAGTGTGATATCTTGTTGTATTATCAATATGAATCCATGAACTTTAATCTTCCGTCTGTCAGGTGGTGATGGCCTACCATGCTTTGCAGCCTGAGGATGTCTGTCAGCTGCTGTCAATCACTGTCAGTGTGCAAGGCAAAGTTAAATACACTGGTGAGAGTGGAAAAACACTGACATACAAAACTGAGACATACATTCTTTCTAAACTGTCAGGATCAGAGGTAATTCTTGTGTGAGTCTTTTTAGTTTTAATTTGCATAATGCTGAGAGTTGAAAATAGGGGTGAGGGTGTGAAGGCAAGACATTGACACGGGATATACAGGCCATCTACATATGAAATGAGCACGTAAGTACATGGTACTTGAATACATAATCACTGACTGGATGTCTTGATACACTGCAGAAATATTCAGTGCTTTGCCATACTCACATTGATTAAAACTCCTCAGTTTCAAATCCAAGGTATGGACACTGTGTGTGTGTCTTATTGAAACACATGAAAAAAGAAGATGTGACTGGCTTTATCCCTTAGGCCATATGGATTTTACTCACCTTTAACTTTGCTTTTGTGTCCCATATAAAATATTGACTAGCACTTCCATACATTAAACCATAAACTTTCAGAAACATTCATTTCTACAACTGATACATTCGACTTGTATTTGGTAACCGATAGCACCTATGAAAAGGAAACATCTGTTTTCACACAGCATTGTTGATCAAGTGTTCTCTCTGCCCTGTTTTTGCTGTGTTATTTTTGTTTTTCAGCCCAAATATTGGAAGACTATGACTACACCGACTATGGTGCAGATGGGAGCAGAAAGGAGGAGGAGGACAGAGATGTCCCCCGGACAGAGATCGAGTGGTTTGATGCTCGCAGCAGACGCAGGAGAGACACTAGCCAGAGCCAAAAAGCCCAGGAAGCTGTGGAATATGCAGTCTGTGTCAGGTCTGTCCAACCAAGCTTCCAGCACCAACCTGGATTTGTCAGCCGTGTTTATCTGTCCATATCTCTTGTAAATACTGTTGGGCTTCTAACCAGAGGGTTTCATGTTTGATTTCTGCTGTATATAGGCTTTTCATGAAAATGTACACATTGCTAGTAAAAACTGAATAAGGAGGGGGGATAAATTACTGTAAGCAGTTTAATGGTGCATTTGCCATTAGGATTACATACTGTATTTCTTGGTCATTGTCAGCTAATCCTCACTTAGCATGATTGGTGATCGGAAGACAATATCTGCATTTCTGAGCAGTCTATTTTTGTGTCTGTAGTGATACATGTATGTGTGTAGGCCACTGTATTAGGCGTTGTTTTAATTTTTACTTCCTCTTTTTTATGTTAATGTGTCTCCTGTTTGTGACACCGTCAGTGTTGTGTTCTAGAATCTGTTTGCTGGTTGAGCATATTGAGATTGGTGATTGTGTGCCTCTCTATCTATTGGCTGTTCTTCAGTCATGACCCGAGCATGAACCTCTCTGGAATGGCCATCGCTGACATCACACTGCTCAGTGGGTTTGAGGCAGTGACTGAAGATCTGGAAAAGGTAAGCATCATCATTATTATCATCATCAGAGCAATCTTCAGCACCACCATCACCATCATCATCATCATCATGGCCATCATCATGGTCATCATCAGTTTCTCTCTTTTCTTTTGTGCTCTCTATCTTTAGCTAATACTGCTTCCTTTTCTTTTGCCACCCTCATGTTCTTCCTTTCACTTATGTAATAAGTAGGGCCCTCAGGTTTTCTTGGATCACAACCTGTATTTCAATCATTACCTGCAGGTGTCACTGTAGGCACTCTGTAGGTACATGATATCCACTATTTCCATGTCTTTGAAGCTCTATCAGGTTCTTTGTTTACTTTGTATTTATTTATAGTTGTTTCTGTTGTGAACATAAAAAATGAAAGCGCTCTTTTTTATCATTTTCTAAACTATCCCATGAAAAACTAACATACCCCTGCACATTTGACAGGCGTCCACATTTTCCATGATTCCAAATACTTGGCCTGAATGCAACAAGTGACGCTGTCTGATCTAACCACTGACATCACTGTCATTTTACCTTAATTAGTGGGGGTTAATTCATCTACTTACATTATTGGGGAGGTGCAACTGAATAATTGTTTAACAAGTGGCTTGAAAACTGGCTGAATTAACCTCTCGGTCATTGAGGACTGAAGTACATGCAAAAAACTGAGGTCTCTAGTAAGGAGTCTCAATCAAAGAGTCAACAGATGATAACTCAAAGTTTTTAAATGCCCTTCACAGCCAAAAGCCTGCTTTAATTTATCTAATCTCATACATCCACATGACTGTACTGTTGTATCTCTTCCATTTCCAGCTCACTATCTCAATTTCTCTCTGTCTCACTCTCTATGTTACTTAAGTAATAGCTCTTTGTAACCTCCAGCTGAAAGACCTCTCAGACCAGTATATCTCTCACTATGAGACCAAGGAAGGAAGAGTCCTGTTGTACTTTGATGAGGTGAGCCACATACACACATATCTGGTTGTTCAATAGGAATAGTCACACCATGTCATAATATACTGATGTTTACCTACATAAGTACATTAGTATTACCCCCTTTAACCCTCTGTTATTACTTTGTACATTGTGAAATGCACAGTCTGAATTTTTATATTTCTGTTTTACTGTTTGTGGTGCATATCTGGTGTTTAATGTTACAACAGCATTTGACTCCATTGTCCACTGTAAATTTTCCCCTGGGCACAATAAAAGTTTGTCTTGATATGGACACATACAGTACACAATGTCTAAATGTCAGAATCAAATAAGCACATGCCGCATGCAGAGACAAAACACTTTCCACACGCCACATGCTGTCACTCACTAAAGGAATCTGTTGCTCTCTTAGGTTCCAGACGGAAGGGACTGTGTAACATTTGGTGCCATTCAGAGGGTTCCAATAGGGCTGCTGCAGCCTGCTCCTGCTTCGTTCTATGATTACTATGAACCAGGTAGCTGAATGATAGTGATTGGTGTATTGGAGTGTATTTGGCTTCCGTTGCCTAGTCAGGTTGCCCAAGTTAACTTGGTGATGCTCACACTCACTGGTTTGTTAATGTTGTTAGCCTGGTCTGACACATTACATTACATTAGATTGCATCATTTAGCAGAAGCTCTTTCCAAATAAGTGCATCACTATGCCAAGAGTAGTTATCGAGAAGTCCTACAAGAGGTCAGTAAGATACTGAATTAAGTGCTAAACTAACTGTTTAGCACTGTTGCTCATTTAACTTGAATGGATACATTTTTGTTCTATTTTGCTGGAAGTCACTCTGGATAAGAGCGTCAGCTAAATGCATGCAATATAATGTAATGTAATCTGATGCTGGCTTCTTGAATTTCGAATAGTTACATAGTAATATATTCTCCCTGGTGGACAGGCCAATAAAATTTGCATCTATAGCTATTACCAAAGTTAATGGGGCATCCAAGTTCCACTATAACTTTTTAAAATATAAAATTGCTAAAATAATACCTTCCTTTCATTAGTTACATTATAGATTCTCCTGAATGGTATTCTTGGCAAGTCTTTTATTGTTACTGTGTGCTTTGGCCCTCTCAGACAGGAAGTGCACAGTGTTCTACGCTGCCCCCCAGAGGAGCAGGATGGTGTCAACGCTGTGCTCAGGGGACGTCTGTCAGTGTGCAGAGAGTGCGTCACAAATTTTAGTTTCAAATCATCACAGATTTTCAGTCTGTACAGTGACAATAACTTGTATTATGATGTTGACACTGGATCAACGTCCAGTATTCTATTTCTTCAGCCATGTAACAGTAGTGGTGAAGCAAGTGAACGTACTGATTCCAGTTACATTTGATACAACTATTGTAGCAATTTTAGTGACAGCCTTGTTTCTACAGAGCCCTGTCACAAGGAGCAAAAAACCTTTCAGAGGAGGATAAAGAAAAAAGAGCGCTTAGACTTTGCATGCTACTACCCCACCGTGGATTTTGGTATGTACACCTTGCAAACTGTGCCTCTCTCTTTACAGTTGTGTTCAGTGTGACTGTGCAGGGTTACTTCTGGGTTGCGCTCCTTGCTGTTAAGATAGCAGGGCAGATCATTTGCTCTGTTATTGTGGCGTCTGGAAGAGCTTTGTCATTTTGTTGCATTGTGGGTAGTCCATTTGGAGATAATCTTTTTTTCTAACTTGCTTGTTAGAATTTGTGCAAATGAAATTGACAGCTCTAAACTCAGCTTTAGTTGGCTGGGAACCTCTTCCTTCATGGAGGTATTTTTAGTTTTAGTTTGCTCAGCATTTGTGTGATATTTTCAGTTACATGGGCGTGCAAGTGCATATTGCTGCATATTAGCAATTGTGTGTCATTGTGCTATAATTGTAAGATACTATGTGAGATTATGGTTTTGTTGTTTGAAAGCAGTGCGAGTCTGACTGTGTCATTCTGCTTTTTAGGTTATACAGTGAAAGTTGACAGTGTGTCTGAGAAGAGTAACTTTGAGCTCTACCATACCACTGTGCTGGATGTTCTTCGAGCAAGTATGTGTAACTAATGTTAATTACAGTTGTATATTTTTTAAGAAAAAATTATTCATGCCATAGTTGCTGTCACGGAGGTTCATTATGTAAATAGTCAGTCATTGAGAACATCAATGATATAGTTGTTTTAAATGACAATTATCATTTACTTAATTGCAGCAAATAGTAATTCATACCTTCTCTGTGTTTTATTGCTTTTGACTATCCATTGTTATTGGCCTGTCACAGCCAAGATCAATACCAGTTTCAAGCAGTAATAGATATATTCAGAAGAACAGGAATAGAAATATGAATTGAAATTAGGAGTAGGTAACAAAAATCAATTCAAAATCACAGAATATCAGCATGATGGAGAGCAGCATCAATTAATAGCAGGCACAGTGTAGATCTGCTGATTTTTATATCTTGTCTGCATTCAAAGATGATTTTGAGCGGTATATAATATAAAGATTGGTGAAGAAAACTGTGCCTGCTTAAAAAAAGACTCCCATGATCAAGCAGAAAATTTGTGGGAACATGGTAATGGCTTCCTGTAATGGCCATTTAAGCTCATGCAGCTGTAAGCTCCAGATCCACCGCTAACCTAACCCAGAGTCAATTACCAAACTTACCACCCCGTTAATCTATTTCTTCTGTTTACTCAGTGGCAAGAACAAGAAATGGCACACAGCAAGTCCTCAGGTTTGGTTATCTGTGTTAGTGCACAGGGCATAATGCAGCATGTAGCAAAGACTAACAATGTGTAAAAATGTTGTTTGTTCTGCAGCTAATGACGCACAAGTGGCAAAGGGCAGTGTTCGGATATTTGCTAAGAGGCGCCAATGTAAAGGAGCACTGGAGATGGGCAAGAGCTATCTCATCATGGGGAAGGACGGCACCACCACAGACACCCACGGACAGTCAGTACACCTACACGCTGGGCAATTATATTCTGTAATATAGGACATGGGCACCCCTCTCTTAAAGTACAGCTTTTCAGTTACAGCAGCAGCATTTTTATTTTCCTGAAACATGCATTAGTCGGGCCAGAATTGGATGCATTTGGAAAGCTTCTCAAACATTTGGCACAGTTACAGTAAATGTTTATTTTCACATCAGGTCCAACTGTGCCAGCACACTCCGTTTTTGAGAGGTATACCTAGCCTTCCAAATGAAAAAATATATGTAACTTTAGCTCCAAAAATTGTTGTCACAGTTCCAATGCGTAAATGTATAGTCACATAGGGAATACACATTCACTGTATGTAAAAACATGAAAACTTGAAATCTAGAGTTGAACTCACAGCAAGAGGATTTCAGTTAACATGGGCAGAAAGTGTCATTTTAAAAATAAGACACAATGCATTTGCTCATTTTATATTTATTGTTTATTATATAGAGATATGCGAAATATTATATAGAGATATGCCAGATATGTCATCTAAGTCTATGCTTTTCAATACATTATATAAATCATGGCCTCACAATGACCATGTTGAGGTTATGTCATCTTCATCTCTTTCCATCTTTGTTACTTGTTCATTGTATCCAGTCTAACTGCTATGTACTTTCTAAGATTATGTAATTTAGTACACGTTACTTAACTGGATACAAATAAGCATATTAAACAAGTAATTCCAATGAAAAGTGAAATATATAATAGGATTTAAATAGGTTCCTATATTTAGTTACATCTATGAGTTTGTTCTCAAGACATGATTGAGATCTGTTTTTTGGTTTTCTTTGGTCTTTCTTTTTTGCTTTTTTCATTTTTTTATGGAGAACACTGCTCTTTATTGTATTTATATAAATCTTTCCTTCTCTCGCTCTCTCTCTCTTGCTCTTCCCCCCTCTCTTCAGGATGCAGTACCTGTTGGACTCAGCATCCTGGGTTGAACAGTTACCCACTGACGGAAAATGCAAAGGAACCAACAACAGACTACCATGCAGGGAATTGAACAACTTCCTGTCCACATATCAGATAGACGGCTGCACTCAATGAGGTCTCATATCTTAGATGAATCAGCTATACACACAAATTCACTCTTTCAAAGTCATGTATGCACACATCTAGCAATTCAAGCATACCTATACATCAGTCACTCTCCTATAGATATAAGTGGTACTAAATGGTCATACACACGCAAAGAGACATACGCTTTCAAGTTGTTTCCTGGGAAACTTGCATTAACATTCATGTCAGACCCCAGAAACCGGTATGTAAATTATGTCTCATTTTACTCAATATGGAAAAAATTAGTCATGTTTGTTTTTTTAGTTTGAGCTCCCTGTTGATTTAATAACTTGTGTTCTATGCATGATAATTCAAATGAAAATGTATTGATTAACATTGACTTCACTACTTGATTAAATGCCCAATAAACATCACTAAATGTCACTAAAAGCATAAGTTAATTTCCTGTGTAGTAAAATGAAAAAAACATTGGGCTACACATTGCAACAGCAGTGACTGGACAGTGTGACCTCAGCAGGGCAGTAAGTGTAATTGGCATAAGTCAGATACATATAATGGAGGTAGGTCTGCCACAGCCTGTCAATCACAGTGTTCTTGATGACAGCGAAAGATATCATTAGCTTGCTGAGCTACAGACCGAGGTCCTACACATACTGTGGTTCTGATTGTCAGGGGTGACCTCACCTCCTATAGTGAATGGTCACATCCTAACTCATGCAAAAGGACTCTGCTACATATACCTGGAAGTGGATGGATGGCAGACAGATATAATCAACATGCAGAAAGGGACAGATAAGTAGAGGAGGAACTGCAAGTCATAATCAGCTCTGGGCCTGGGATTATTTATTGTTTCAGTAAAAATGCCTGTATACATCAATGAAAATTGTTTCAGCTACACTGGATAAGCAAATGAACAATGGAGTGTGTTATTTCTCCATCTATGACTGAGGGATTAGATGATTGCAAAATTCAGGACTCACAAGACCAGTGACACTGCCTATGGTTATAATAAGAGTGTACTGTAGAACATGAAAGCGTGAGGCTTTATATTCATATTGGTATGCATAAAGACAAAGCTACAATCAGGAATTCAAAGACATTCAAAGAGAAACACACAACAAGTTTCAAAGCACTTTGTGGTAACTTCTCTTGAAATCACATGCATGAGCAATCTCTCCTACAGAAGAGTGCAAGAGTTTTATGTCAATTCATCCTGACTGGAAGTAGGTGGAGATAGGCCCCAGTTTGCGTCTTTGTTCACAAGTCTGTTTGTCGGAAGATCCATGCTGTCAGCAAACACTGTAAACCAGTCATGCATTCACGTAAAGACGGTCTCACAAACACCCACGCGTACACACACACGCACACGCACACGCACACGCACACGCACACGCACACACACACTGACGTGGTGCAAGACACGCACTCACATACGCCTACACTCCCCTTGGAAGCTCAGCCAATTATTGAACTTCACTTTGGTTCAGTGCTGTGATTCAGGTTCATACCATATGTATTTATTTTCTTAATTCTGTAGGGTTTTTTTTTCCCTGCGGCAAGCGAGACCCTGAGAGGGTTCTCTGTGCTCTGAATGAAAACCCCCTCACATCAACAGGGCACGGGAGGGGGGAGCTGGGCTGGGGTTAGTACAGTATAGACACACCGATTGACTGTACTTGACGCCACAGTGCCACAGAAAATGGCACTGGGCTTTGACACCGTTACACTGAACGTGGGTTTATATTACTGCCAGTCCACACCGAGCGAGACAGAGAGAGAGAGAGAGCCAAGAGAGCCAGGGCTGTGAGCACTGCTGGACATGAGCACTTGCCCTCTGAGTGGGAGACAGACACTGCGCACTGATTGGACATGGCGACACAGATACTTGGAACTGAGCAGTGTTTAGAGGGAGTGAGAGAGGAGTAGAGAGAGAAGGCAGGACAGAGAGGAGTAAAGAAGAGGGGAGTGTATGGGGAAGGAGGAGAGTCAGGGAACAGGCCCAGAGCTGTTCACAGATATTATTTTAATCTCAGAAGAGTGTTCCAATATAAGCAACATGGAAGCCCTGGCCATCACTTCTATCGTGTCAGGTTCAATACCTGCACTGTTTTCACAACCACCATTACGCTTCTCATTAACTTTGAATCAATATGGGCGCAGCAAGCAGGAATGCCTCAAAAATCCCACATTTTCATATGAAAAGGGTTTTACCCTCAGTTCCTATTTAATGCTTCTGCATCCATTTTCACAACTTTTTCTCTCCTTCACGCCTTCAGCATGTCTTTCATTCTTTATTTCTGTTTTCTGGAAAGTTTTGCTTTTCATTAGATGAAAGCCTCTATCTCTCTTCTTGCTCCCCCCCTGCTGCAATAAAGGTCTTTCAATTGCTCAGAGAGATGGAGGAATCTTTCATCTTTTTCATATTCTAAACTGCCACCAGTCCCCTCTCCTCCTTTCTGTGTTCCATGGTTCTTTTTGTATACAATTATAGGCCTACTTTGTATAATTCTGTATGTAGTCTGCTCATTTCAACACCCCCTGTCAGTCACAGGTTGAAACATGGTGTCATGTCTTGTCAAGTTTGCTTCTCTGTATCGAGATCTGCTCTCTTCTTTGATCTCTGTCTCTGTCTTATCGCCCTTTACAATAATAGTATCAAAAACAGAAATATATTTAAGATAGGATTGTACAACTTGTTCTATACCATAATCAATGATATCCACTAGATAAGAAGATAAGATAACCTAAGACTTTATTGATCCCCAGGCGGGGAAATTTGGCTGTTAGCAGCAGCAGCAAAGACAGGCGAAGAAGTATAGATAAAAATACAATACAATAAATATAATATACTACAATGTATAATGTGGTATTAAGCAATAAAAAACAACAAATGAACAATTGTACATATAGTGCAAAAAGAGAGCAATAGACAAATGAGCAGAACAGGTTCAGGTATTTACAGCATCCAAATGTACATGTAGCGCAAAAATGGCATGATAGATTGGGGGGGGGGGGGGTTGAGAGTACAGGACTGAGATTTCAGTTCAACTAGGGCCTAACTTGTAATGAACTTGTGTTAAACAGATGTGTCAACAAGTACACTAAATTAATGCCGCAAGGCATGAAGGTCATCCCTCTCATTTCCATCTCAGACACAGAGCGCCGCTGGAAACTTCGGTTTCAAAGTGAATGGATTCTGCTGTGTCTTGCTGTGTGGTCAGATGTGGGCATCTGCGGCCATGACGGCTCAAATCCTTGCCTTGCTCATTCCGAAAGGCCAAGGCTGGGTCACACTGAGTGGGTGGGGGGGCTCTGAAAGGAAGAGTGAGGGTGCTGTTGGTAATTACACAGGTGAGCCAGGGAGGGGCTCTGTCCCACCCCACCCCAGACCACCCAATCTGTGACGACCTCTTTACCACCGCACTGAAGTAGGTTACATTATTTTTTTGAAAGCCCAGCTGGGTTTTTTCAGCATTAAAGGAGTTATACAAGGTCAAGGTACAACATAGCTTCCTATCTGCAAGTACCGTAAGATGACCATTGTGGCCAGCTGATGATGGTGCTGTGATCACTTTTATTGTTCTAAATGTATATATTTATACTATATGAAAAGAGAGAAAGGATTCTGGGCACCACTGGCTCACATTAGGCATGTGTGTATTTAAGTGGGTTTGGGGGGGTTATGTGGTCTGGGGCATGGAGTCTCTATACAGTGTGAGTACAGTCAGTGACTGGTGGGCATGTGGTCACTTACATAACTCCCATGTAGTTACACCTCATTACCTCTGACAAATAGGCAATTCATATACAGCATATCAGAACTTGGGGTTCAAAATGAAGGATGAAATAATCAATAATAAACTCAGCTCAGACCTTGTGATGTCATCACTCTGCACAATGCCTATGCTCTTGTCCTTGTTTCTTGTTTCTGTTCATTTAATTTTTAAACACAAGCTCAGCATTCCCTTTAGACTTGAAGGTGCTTACGGTAACAGAAACACATTTTAAATTTTGGTTGGGTTACTGTGGTGTGAAGGTAGTTTACAATATTGGCACTTGGTCTGTTAGTATGTCACTGTACATGTTGCAAGAATCATTGGTAAGTATCAGTCTTTAATATTACTTTTATATTCACTCAAGTTGTTTTTCAAATAGCTGCTTCAACTGTTGTGTCAGTTGCATCATACCTGTACATAGAGTACCTGTACACAGAGTAGAGTATAGAGACGTTCCGTATTGTTTGTTATAACACAACAGAAATTTTCACAAAGCATTGAATGTAGTGTATTTTCGAAAGGGAATCAGAAGATGTGCAAACCCAGACACAAACGGGAACAACTGGGAAATTATTCGCTAAGTCTAGGAAAAGGTGGTTAAATGACTCCTGGGAAACAGTGAAATGGCATGAAATACCCAACAGTCCATTGCTTCAGTTTGTGATTACGGCAGCCTATGAGGAAGACCTTCTGTCCAAGAGTAGCCACAACAGAGACAAAACGATTTGCGTTTTATAACACAGTGACAGTCCAGGTTGAGGCTCTTGTCCGTTGAGGCATGATAAATGCTAATATTCTTGTTTTGGTGTTTTAAATATACATGTTGGCTTGTGGCAAAAGTCTCAACATGCATTTGATGACATGATAGAGGATGATCAAACACAAAAAGTACAAAAAAAAACAGAACATGTCCCACATCCCAGAGGCATGAAAGTACATCAGAGATGGAGACAAATATACAGAGAGAGGGGAAAATTCTTGAAATACTGTATGAGAAAAATTTACAGCACCCTCCCCTCTCTCCTTCTCTCTTTTTCTTGCTTTCCCTGTCCCCCTCCTTCTCTCACCATTAGTCAACCTGAGCTTTTCAAAGCAGGCAGACAGAGCAACAGACTGACAGAGACACAGAGCGGGGACTGTGTCATAGTCCTATTCGGTAAGCTTTATTCCTTTTTACACTCTCATATAGCAATAGCAATTATGATTCCAAACTGTGTACCAAATAAGTATGGTGTTGTGCTATTAACTTATTGCACATTTTTGTTGAATTGGCATTGCATTCAGTGCACTTTAACTTAGTACAGTACCTCTATATGTTGTATAAAATATAATACACTGAGCAATATTTTTATGATGAATAGCATCATTGACATTTATAACATATTTGTTTCTTTTTGAAATTCTAACATTAATTGGAGTGAGATAAAATGCAGCACAGCATGTGATCACCTGTGCTTATAAGGCATAAGTGTAATTGATTCTCTAGTTGTCACAGCGGCAGGTTTGCATGTAAATTACAAATCTGGTGAATGTTATCAATAAATTGTCATCACTATTATTATTATTTTTAGTAGCAGTAGTTGTAACTGAAGGCATAGTGGTGACAGTAATAGTAATAGAAGCAAGTACTGTAGTGGTTGTGATGGTAGTGGTAATGGTGTCATAGCAGTGGAGAATTTGGCCTTCATTTTTCAATTTTAGAAATGAACGTTCCTTTTTAGCTTTTATTCTGTTATGTTTCAGTGTGTCTCTCTTCTTGTCGGATCTTGCTCCTCCATTCCCTGCTCTCTTCACCCTTGTCTTACGTTATGTTTTTCCAGAATTTTCCTTTTCCTCTCGTCCTCTCTGAATTTAGAAGTACAGTATCGATATTTCTATAGGAAACATTGGCGTGTATTGTAAGAATTAGCCATGGCAGGTCTCACACGGTGCTGGTAAAATGTTATCCAGCTGTTAACTCACAGTGTATATACAGTGTGTCAGTGAAATGTACAGAGAGAGCCTCTGTGAGCATGCTGCTGTTACTGCTGCTACTGTAACATGCTCTTACTTTCTGAGACTTTCACTTCAAGAGGTTTTTGTCCCTGACCTGCCAAAAAAATTGAATAACCTGTTGACTTTTTCTGTGCCATGAATTTTCCTTTCCTCTTTCCCACTGTGTTTTATTACTTTTCCTCAACAAGACTTTTTTTGTTTTCTTCTTCTCTAATCACTTGTTCCTGTTTGACAAATAACACAAATTGCACGTCAGTTTTAATGTGGACAGCATATGGAGAGACGTTTTGTGAAGAAAGAAATATGAAATCAATTAATTTACCAAGGCTAACCTTTTGGAATTTTACAACATGACATCCTTATAGAGGTATAGTGTTCAACCATACCTGTATGTTCACACAATTCTTACTGGTCTTCACAATTTAGCAACACAGTGTTAGTCACAGAATACAGGAGGAAAGTGTAGCAGGGTATACCGCGTCAGAAAGAGGGAAGAGTCTGCATGACCAATGGAGGGGACTGACTCCAAAAATGGTCTCGTGGTTTGAATCCCAGGTGAGCAATGCACTGCTGTTTTGATAGTATGAAGTCAGACTCTGGATCTTATCAGAATCCTTCACATTACACACTCTGTCTCTCAGCTGTTGTTGAACCAAATGTTCTATCACTGAAATTCTGTAACATGATTGTGGAGTGGAATTCCATCTCCAAACCAGGAAGGAATGCAGAGAAACCAAATTGCTTCACTTGATCCCAGCCTTGGTATGTGCCTTTGCATAAAAGCTGCAACGATGCCAGTGGTAGATTTAAATCAACAGGTTAGGGCTCCTTTTGAATTATTCTGACAAATGCTTGTGCAGTATTTGTGACACTCTGCTTGTTTCAGTGGATTTTTCTCTTTTGTTTTTAGGACAACCCACTTGGATTTCACAGCCTCCTCTCTTATAAGACAAAGAGGAAGAAGTACTTTTGAAACTCGTGAAAAACTGATGACCTTATCCATCCACTACTTCAAGAAAGCCTCTGTTGTCCCTTACAGCTCAAAAGCTTTTTTGAGATCTGACACTACCTTTGACTTTTCTCTGCTGTAATAAAGGAAACATTTTTTCCCTGCAGAAAATTCAACTCTTCTTGCTTCCTATCCTACCTTTTCCTCATTTGCACCCAATATCAACATCTTCTCGCCTTTTGGGGATTCTGCCCCCCAACTTTCCCCATTAAAATGCTTTTCTCTTTGGCTTTACTCTTCCTGCTCCTCCCCTGCCCCTCTCTAGAGACCAGAGCCAATGAGAAAAAACCACAAGCAGGAAGTCTCCACCCTAGCCCCCCACCAAAACCTCAAACTACTGCCCTGAATGCCAAACTTGCCAAAAAGAACCCTCTTTTTTCTGCAAAACCCACACATGACCTCAAACCCACCAATCAGAGCCTTTCCTCATCTGCCAAGGCTTCACATGCCAGCAGTCAAAGGACCTCCAAAACGGAAGCAGGCCCCTCCTCCTCACAGCACCCAATCAAAGTCTTGATCTCTGATGCCTGCATCCATAAAGACACAAGAAAGGTCATTGTGAACTCCACCCAGGTGCAGGGCAAGGAACTGGACCTTGAGCGTGGTTCTCCCCTGGTTCTAACTCACCAGATCAACCTGGTACCAGGGTCATGTGGTGGTTGTGAGGCAGAATTTGCCGCCCTACAAGAACGTCTGGAGCAGCTGGAGAGCGAGGTGTCAGCACTGAAGAGGAAGTGCAGTGGTGTTGAAGGTCCAATAGCCTGCCTCTGCTGTCTTTTTGTTCCCTTTCACATATCTTTCTGTCACCTGTGTACTCTCGAACCCTTTCACCCTCTCCTCCTGTGTACCTTCTTCCTCTCTCTCATTCACCATCTTACTCTATATCTTTTGACCCCTCACTCTCTACCCTCAATGATGAATGCAATGATCATTTCTTTCAGTGTAGTGTAGTGTCCAACGGATTCATGGCTGCACTAACTATGTCTGTCTGAGTGTTGTGTTAATGTACTGTGGTGTCCCTTCAAGCACTCTTCTGCTTTTTCCTTCACAGGTGCCAGCTGCCCACTTGGGTCAATTGCAAATGAGTGTCCAAATGACTGCAGTGACCTGGGCAGGTGCGAGGAGGGAAAATGCGTCTGCTTCTCAGGATTCAGTGGGCCCGACTGCAGCTCTGCCACATGCCAGCCTGACTGCAGTATTACAGGAAAGTGTGTAGATGGGCAGTGTGTGTGTGACGCCGGCTTCTCGGGACCTGACTGCTCCATCAAATCCTGTCCCGGTAATTGTAACAACAAAGGACAGTGTGTGAAGGGGAGATGTGTATGTCGTCCAGGATTCATAGGCCCAGACTGCAGTACTGGTAAGTTCCCCACAACAATTACGCATATTCAGACATCTGAGTCTAAAATGTTGTTCAATTATGAGCATCTACAAACAGGACTGTATTAACCTCCCTATTTCTGCCACAATAATGGATAATGGACTGTACTGACTTGGAAGAGGTGTTTGTTGTATTCTATTTGTTCCAGAGAAATATAAAATATAAAATGCATATACAGTATCTACCAAACTATAGTCATGTGTCTTCAGGCTATGAAATATATATATCCTATACTTCTCCTTCCAGTTCTTTCTAGCATTCCCCAGTTCAGGGCCACGGATATAACAGACTCTTCTGTCACTCTTTCCTGGGCCTCACCTTCTGTTCAGTACAGCACCTATCACATCACTTTCAAAAGCGAGGTAAAGCACCCACATCTTCACTGACATTGTATGACCAGTATATTCCTTAACACAGTTATATAGAACTCATATACACCAATAGCCACTCACATTGTAGCTCTACATCAGAAGGTTCCATGTCCTGTAAGAATGAGAATGTTTGTTGGCATTGAAAGTAATGTATATTATAATCTATCTAACTGTACATCAGACACAGAACATTTTAAAACTGAAACACAGCTATGTTTTAATGGAACCTCCAGTGTTTACTTTTCATGTCTATGTTGAGGATCACATTGATTGGATACTTTTCAGCAGGATCACACCAAAACATTATGATTAGCTATCAGGTAAAATGCAAAGGGAATTATCCCTGTCTTATGATGCTTTCTGGCAAGCTAATATAGTAATATAATTATGAGAAGAATCTGTTGATCTGGTTTCTTTTGCTTTCACACTGATTTGTCTTGAGTGGTGCTATATATTATGTAGCCCCAATTGTGGTCATGCATAATGAGTTCAAATTTAATACCTTAGTCAGGATGGTGTTGCTTTCAGAACAGTATTGTCAGTCCAAACTCATCCCTTCCTTTCTTTATCTCTTTCTTTCATATGCAGAAAGAGGGAGATGAAAAGATAACAGCCAAAGTTGGGGGACGTCTCTCCAGCTTCATCCAGACTGGATTGGCTGCTGGTCAGAAGTACAAGGGGTCCATTAGAGGGGAGAAAGCAGGGAAGATGGGTCCAGAAAGTACCATTGAGTTAACGACTTGTGAGTCTGTCAGGAAGCTGGGACCCCAGGTTCTGACAGCCATCCTGGCTCTGGTTGCATCCACAGGGGTCCTACTGTATAGATTATTTGCAAATAAATTAGTTATCTGTTCAAACAAGAACTTGAAATACAGTCTGAAGAGCAGATTACCTGTAGAAAATTATCTTTATCAAGCCAATTCTAAATGGAAGTGTAATGTTTCCAAATGACAAATTTTCCAAGCCTTTGCATTTATATACTGTTCAATTTTTCTCTTTTTTTCAGTCATTTCTGGCCCAAAAAATCTTCATATTGTCAAGACAAGTAGGACATCTGTACTTATCCAGTGGGAGTCCCCGTTGGGGGATTTTGACGAGTACCAACTCACTATTTCACCCAATCAGACAGAAGGAAAGGGGGAAAAAAAGGAAAGCCAAGAATCAACTCTATCCCCTGATGTATATGCTGCCAGAATTGATGGTTTGGAGGAGGGGCATTCATATGATATCACTCTGGTGGCACAGAAGGGAAACAGCCGGAGCCAGCCAATAAGAATACAGGCCACGCCTGGTGAGTCTTTGGGGAGGAAGATGATGCTACCCTAACATTTTTATCCACAGCTTTACTCATAGTGGCAGCCATATTGGAATCAAAATGAAATGATGGTCCTGTTTTGCCACCTTCTTTAGAATCATTGAGATTTCCAGAATTTCTCAGTCTCATTGAGAAAGTTATTCAATGCTACAGTACCAGTCAAAAGTTTGGACACACTTTTCCTTCTTTATTTTTACTGTTTTCCACATTAAAACCATCAAAATTGTGAAATAACACAAATGGAATTATGCAGTGACCAAAAAAAGTGTTATAAACAAATCAAAACTAGCTCGTATTTTAGATTCTTCAAAATAGCGAAAAATATTTTTTTAAATATAAAAAACTTCACTGTTTATATTTGTATAAGAAACAAATTTCAAGCATTTAAGCATAACATCAAAATGTCTTTGAATGCACATTTCCCATGATTTTAGTCAGGTGTGTCCAAACCTTTGACTGGTACTATATGTCCCTCACTATGCTATACACATTATACTTACACATCTGAAAATCCTTCATTTAATACTGGGAAGGGATTTACGTTGTACGTACTGTGAGTGTGAAGGGAGAAACCACATTATAATAATAATAGAAACCTTTCCTTGTGGTTTTCGCTTGTTTATTGTTGGGATTCTTGGGAATGTCTATGTCTCACCTGGTATTGATGAAGGCAATGTTACCTTGCCTGCTCTATATCCCCTCATATTCCTAGGCGATGACAAAACAATATTTACCAAGGTGACTGTGGAAACTGTGACTGCGAAGGTGCCACCAGAAGGTGATGTGATCAAAGGAAAGAAGACACCTGACAAGACAAAACTAGATAAAACCATATTCATCAAGAAAAATGAGGAGGGGCAAAGACATGGGTTGAAAGAGCAGGGGTCTAAGAGAGAAGGTGATATCAGTAAAACAAAGCAAGGCTCTTACATGAAGACAAACGTCACAAAATCACACCTAAAAGACAAAACGGGAGTTGGACCTAAAACAGTCACACCTAAAAAGGTAAATGTCAGCCCAGCAACTCAGACTGTGCAAGGGGGGAAAAGAATGAATCAAACTTCAATAAAACAGCCTGGAACTAAAAAAGAAGAAGAGAGGACCACGGTAATCCCACCCAAATCCAGACCTAGCTCAAGACACGATCCCAACGTGCATTCCAAGCCAGATATGAAGGTGACGATGCCTCCCAAGCAACACCAAGTGAACAGAACTCACTCAAAAACACACCGCCTTAAAGATGAAGCTTTTCATCCTAATAAGACCAAAATTTCTAGCTCGTTAAAGCAATCAAAAAGTACCTCTAAGCAGCTGACTCATTCAGCAAAGGATGTTTCATTAAACAAAACTGTGTCAATAAAAAAAGTTTCGGAACAGACAACCATGCCCCAGAAAAATGTTACTAAAACATCTGTAAAGACGTCCACCAAAAATGTTGTAGGCCACGCAAAAGCAAATGTAACCACGGCAACAAAGTCAACAGCCTATAAAGATAATATTAAAAGCAGAACAACTCAAGCAGGACCTGCAAAAGGTGACAGGACTAGTGTACTCAAAATATCCATACTACACCAACACAGCACTCTTGACAGGGGTAATCAAACCACTAGTGTTAGAAAATCTGGGGTTACTCAAACACATGGCAAAGACAGAATCCCTGGATCTTCTGGAAATGTGATTGCTGTGCACAATACAAGAGATGGATCTGTAAAAGCTGGGACCAGAAATGAAACCGATCGTATTGATGCTGTGAAGCAAAAAGGTGACAGCAACAAGAATGTAATAAGCTCTGGCACATCAGGGGCAGTAGCAATGACTAAACCGCCTACAGCGGCTGAGAGGAAAGGTGTTTTCAGGCCAGGAGGAGAAGCAAAAACTAATCACACAGCTTCAGTGAAAGAGATGGAAAGAGAGAAAGGAAGGACATCGGATGACAGACAGGATGGAGTCAAAAGAACAGAGAGTAGCACTAACCAAGTGTCCCAAACAGGACGCATAGGCAAGACAGAGAGAAAAACAGTCCAACTAACACAAGTTGTAACAGACGAGAGGGGTATTGGGGCTGGAGGTAATCAAACTGTGGCTGTCAGAAACGACACCAGCATAGTCAGACAAAGTAATCAAAGCAGCTATAGCACTGTTCAAAGATACACAAAAACTAAGATAAACCCTAAAGTTCAAATGGATAGGAACCATACTAGTAGCAGTAAAATAACACACGTTCACACTAAAATGGGTCGTAATGCCACTTCCAGTCAAACAAGCCTCACTGCAGCAATGAGCCCTCCTTCCCACAGCACTGAGGTGGGTAGTGGCGGTAACTCAAGCAAAGTAAGTACTTACCAAGGCAGTGACCAAAGTTCCCAAACTAACAAAACTAGTAGTAGCACCAGAAAAACAGGGTCAACCCTTAGTTCTGTTGAGGTGCAGAACATAACATCCAGAGGGTTTGTCCTAATTTGGGAAGCTCCACAAGGAATGTTCCGGAATTTTGTGGTGACCAGAAGGGAGTATGTTGCAGAGGGTGGTGAGGAGGAGGAGGAGGAGGAGGAGGAGGAAGTGGAGAATGAAGAGGAAGATGCCGAAGAGAGAAGTGAAGCAGGAGAAGTTGTGAGTCAAGAGACTGGGGACAAAAGGGATGGCGACCCAAGTATCGCTGGCAAGAACATAACTGATGGTCACAGAAAGAGCAGTGAGGGTGCCAGTAGGACTCAATCCCCCATTAAATCCCAGAATGAAACTACGGTCAGACTAAGTCACAGGAACGTTAAGAAGTTGACACAGGTTGTTCCTGGCACCACACGATCCCTGCCAATCCTGAACCTTCGCCCTCAGACCCGTTACTCCTTATCGCTGTTGGGGATGGGCCCTGGACAGCGATCCAAAATCCACCATCTCACTGTCACCACAGGTACCCCTAACTTCTAATCATTTACCCACTGTGTTTACTTTTTCACCCACTGCTGTCACACCCATACCGACATTCTTACTGTCACATCCGCACAAGGATACCTATGAGCAAGGCTGTGTTTCAGTGTTTAAACTATGTATGTGGAAAAGAATTAACTGTGTTTCCTACAACTTCCAAAACATCAGGAACCAAAGGCATGCATACTGGTACTTTGTTTATTCATGCTAGTCTATCTTAGCTGTCAGTTACAATAATCTACATCAAAAGCAATGTCCATATTACTGAATGTGCTTTTCCTTTGAGAGGTAAATACATTAGAAGGCCTTGTGCAATTTTTTTTTCATTTTTATGTCCTTCCTTACCATTTCCATTGTCACTCTTCCCCCTACCCACCAACGTCTCTCAGGCCCAGAGTCACCTTCTGAACTGTTGTTCAGCAATGTGACAGACTCCTCTCTCTCAGTATCCTGGACCAAGCCAAAGAACACAGTCACTGGCTTCAAGGTCACCTATACCCACATTGAAGATGGTGAGAGTGACATTACATTACATTGGCATTAGCAGATGCTCTTATTCAGAGCAACTTACATAGACTACAATTTTTTTACGTTACCCCTTCATACAGCTGGATATTTACTGAGACAATTCTGGGTTAAGTGCCTTGCCCAAGGGTACAACAGCAGTGCCTGAGTGGGGAATCGAACCAGCAACTTTTCGGTTACGAGTCCTGCTCCCTACCACTTTCCTACACTGCCGCCCAACTGTACTAACTGATTGTACTGGTGTAACTGCCGCCTGCATTTATTCTCATAAATACTTTGTCTGAACATTAGAGCTGTACTTCTGTGTAATTCTCCTCAGTGTGGCAGTGCATAGTGGTGTCCAGTACAATTCATGAGTTTATGGTGCTTCCTCTTTTTTCCCCAGGGGAATCTATGTCTGTGTCAGCCGGTTCAAACCACTCCAGTGTTACTGTCTCTAAACTCTCACCTGGCTCATCTTATGAGGTCAGTGTGGTTTCTGTGCTTGGACTGGAGGAGAGTGACCCGATCACAGGCCTTGTCATTACAGGTAAACAGTGTTTTGATTGTTGTGATTGCTTGATTGCTTTTCTTACTCCATTCATTTGAACAAAGAGAGTTCAATTGAACAAGGAACAAGCAAACAAGTACAGAATCTTGGTCTAGAAAATACTTACATTTTCCAGAGTCCTGGATATTATTTTTAAGTTCCAGTTAGGAACGCACTCACAGGTATGGGCTGAGCCCTATCACCTGGATTAAATCCAAGACATGTCAATTTGACAATCACTAGGAGCCCACAGCAGTGGACCAAATCGACTTTGTTCTGCCAGGGATAGGGGTGAGTAGATAGGCCAGCATTTCCTCGTCTCACTGCTCTCAGGCACCCTGCAAGTTATCAGGATCTGGGAAGTTGATCAGATGACATCAGTGGAGTAGCGCCTATCCTGTAATTGGTTTGCTGTGTTGCACTATGGGACTTGTAAAGTGAAAAATAGCCATTGGCTGCATACAAGTGTTTTGGAGGATTGCATTAATCTCATTGTTGCACTCCTGCAAGACTGCAGAGGTGACATGGTAATAAAAGGCTAATGTGCAATCATTGATTCCAAATGGGATTGCATAAAGGGAAAAAGCATAATAAAATTAATATTTACCATGACAAAGACAGGGTGGTGAGGGGCTTCCTGTCTTGGAAGATCTGGTTGTTCAAAAGAACTTGGCCCAGTAATTGTAGGATATCTGTTTTACCTGTTTTAAATGGAACCAGAACTTACTGTTTTTTAGTATTTATACATAAAGGGGAACTATTCCAGGTCATCCCTGCAATCTCTCTCTCTCTCTCTCTCTGTCTCTCCGTCCCTGTCTCTCTAAAATACTTTTTTTCTCTTTATCTCCATCCCAGTCCCTGACCCACCCACAGACCTTCGAGCTGTTAATGTCACTGATAACAAGGTGCTGTTGCGATGGAGGCCTGCCCTGGCAACTGTTGATCGGTACATCATCGTTTATGGGTCTAAAACTGGTGAGAGTCAGCTATCCATTAGCGATTGTATCGGTCAGACTGAGAGAAAGTGTTCAGCTAATGTAATTCCATTAAAGCTTTAATCTCTTTCTCCCTCCATCACTCTCTGTAACCCTCTCCAACTCTCATTCCCGCAGTGCCGGAAATAACAGTCAAGGTCTCAGGAAATGCTGTTGAGCAACAGCTGAAGGGTCTGCTGAGTGGAACTCTATATACTGTCACAGTCACCAGTCAGCTAGACAGCCAACAGAGTGCTGGGACCACAACAACCTTCACCACAGCTGGAGGTTAGTCAACATACGCACACGCATACACATAGCACACAGACAAACTCACAGACTCACATACTCACAGAGATATACACACTTACAGTGCTGCAAGGGATTAGTCCTGCCCTTGTATCAGTCCACTGTTGGAATAATACAGGACCCATCAAAAGTTTGGACACACCTGATTAAGATAATGGGAAACAGACAAAGATGTCAAAGACATTTTGATATAAAGACTTTATACGCTTAAATGCTTGAAATTTGTTTCTTAGACAGATATAAACAGTGTTTTTTTTTTTATTTTAATTTAAAAATATTTTTAATTAAAAATTGGTTACTTTGAAGAATCTAACATATGTTTTTTTGTTCACTGCATAATTCTATTTGTGTTATTTCATAGTTTAATGCCTATTATTCTAATGGAAAATAGCAAAAATAAAAACCCTTCTATGAGTAGGTGTGTCTAAACATTTGACTGGTACTGTACATGTATTCATTTACAAATTAAGGTGATATACTGGTCTGCTGGATATCATGTGATCAAAGGTTTCATGTTTCCAGCAGGTGGCTCAAAAGGGGAAGGGCCACAAGAACTGACAGTGAGTCAGGTGACCCCACGCTCTGCTGTGATATCATGGAGGTTGCCTCGTACGGTGGTGACAGGCTACAAGCTGACATACTATAGAGCAGGACAGGAAAGAAAGGTGAGCGATAGACAAGCTACACAACACAGAGACAACTATATATCATATGCCATAATTATCTCTGTTTAATATATCGTAACGAAAATATCCTAAAAGTGGATTTCAATTCTTTAATTGCCTTTAGTCCTTGCAATTGGTCTTATGCACTGTTTTTATTAGTGTACATTATGTATAAATCTTTGTATAATATGAGGTGTGCCACTATTGTCATAATGTGAAGCAGGCAAAATTATCAAGGTTAAAAAATGTCATTTTACATTTGCTGAAGAAAAACAACTCTCATTAGCATACTTGTTTACCTTGTCTACCATGTACCAAAAAGCAAACCAACAGTATTATCTTCATATGGATCAATCTGCATGGAGGATATCTTCAGCCTGGCATCTAGCATATCAACATTATTCCTGATTTTATACACCCAGTCAAAAAGTGCACTGCATCCAGCAGCTTTTAGTGCTAGCGCTGTAGATACAACTTCTTCAAGCCTGCTTGACATCAGTATGATAATGGGAATATTACAGTGAGTAGGTTTGGAAAAATACAGATACTCAGTCTAATAAACTGTTTTCCCTCTGCTGGGTCCTAACAGGAAGTTGTGCTTGCCTCAACTGTGACCAAATTCAAACTGGCTGATTTACACCCTTCATCAAGGTATACTGTGCAAGTACAGGGAGAAAGGAGGGGACAGTATACCATTGCCATCTCCACTGAGTTCACCACAGGTAAGTGTGTGTGTGTGTGTGTGTGTGTATCTCTATATATAGTGCTATCTTTAAGGTGCTATGACTATACACAGTGTGTATGTGTGTGTATATATAGTCATAGCACCTTAAACATAGCACAGTATAAGCCAAATAATGAACATAGTTCTGTCATAGTTTTATGGAGGTGTGCAATTCTTTGTGAAAGTCAGTTGAATGAACTGGGGGCAGTGGCCTGGGAATTTAAATCTGCAGCCAGAATGTTACAAACTCTAATTCCAAGTAGTGCTCTTGTACCCTTGAACATGGTATTTAAGCAAAATTGCTTCAGTAAAGATCCAGGTGCATAAATGGATAATAAGTAAAATGTGATCTTGGGGAAATCATCTAAGATAAGGGTGTCTGCAAGTAATTGACCCGCGATGTACATTGTCCTTAAGAGTTTCACTTACTTTATACCCAGACATGACTGCTACTGAAATTATTTGAATAAATGCAATGTCATCGCTTCCAGTAAAAGATAAAATTCACATTCCTCCTGTTGATAAAAATTCTAAAAAGGTGGGACAGAAAATCAACCCAATTATAGTGGGGCAAGTGCTTTTAATTATATTTCTGGTTCAAAAACATCACAGCTGTAAATTTGTGCCATTTCAGTAAGTCCACAGACTGAGAATACACTTATATGCTTTCAAAATAATTCTTCTGCACACTTTCTGTCCACTCTTCCAACCAGCGGCATTTATATAACCAAGTACATTACAAAGTGCACACAACAAAGAGAGAAGAAGTGTTTACGGAACTACGGAGCCATTCAGAATGCAGACTATACATTATTATTTCATCCACTAAGACACAATGGTAGGGCTGAATTTGTTGCTGATACCTAGCTGGTCAGACTGTTTGGGATGTGCTTGAAATGTGCTTCCTCTCGCTCGGTTCTGATGATGTTCACCCCCTCTCAGGCTCTCTGCGTTTCCCCTTCCCCACCGACTGCTCCCAGGAGCTGCTGAACGGGATGCAGCACTCGGGGGAGACAAACATCTTTCCTGCAGGAAAGCAGGGGAGGCCGATGCGGGTCTACTGCGACATGGAGACCGATGGAGGGGGCTGGACGGTAAGGGAGCAGAGTGTGTGAAGTGGGCTTTCTCCGCATTCTTCCATGTAGAGGAGCTCAGTGCGTTTGAAACTTTGCTACGCGTGATGATGTCATCCCTTGGCATCATTAGTTGCCTATGTGAATGCGTAAAGTTGTTCACAGATAGAACAGATTGTGTCTCCTGCTGAGAAATGTGTCTGTGGTTACAGAGAGTACCAATTTCTGTGGGGCAGGGGTCACAGGCCTATAGTGACCACATTGTGCCAGATTTGACCTTGGATTTGGTCCTCACCTGCCTTTTAGAATAGGGAAGTGCTGTCAGTGGTAGTGCCTGTAGGCAGCCATCTCACAAGGTGCAATGAGAAGGAATCAATGTATTAAGGAACATGGAGTGTGATAGCACTCTAGCTGCAGCACAGAGAGGCTAAGTTGCTCACCTCGAAAAAAAAAATCTAATAGCTCCACTGTGTCTTTCTCTTGCAGTTTTCACTTGTATGGTACTTTGCAGCAAGGCATGATTTAATAAATTGCAAAGAGTAATGAGTAACCACTGGCTGTAGTGTAAAAATAACAGATCTGTGAATGTGAATGTATGTGTGTGTGTGGGGTTTATTCAGGTCTTCCAAAGGAGAATGAATGGGGAGGTCAGTTTCTTCAGAGCATGGAGTGACTACAGCTATGGCTTTGGCAACCTAAGTGGGGAATTTTGGCTTGGTAAGATTCATTCGTCTATATTGCTTTGCCTAACTTCACAGCTGTTACTGTTAAGTTTTTGCTATTTATGGCTTTACTCTGCCTGTAAGGTATAATACAATCTGTCACAACTAAATCAAAGGCATACAAAGGCAGCCTGTAATGTGCTCATTTAAATAGCACCTGGACATACAGCAGCAGTACAGTACATCCTCAGTACATACAGAATTTACCATTAATAGTTATGCTGCAATTAAAGATGAAGACATACTTTTCGCTGATCCATACGGGCAATTTATCAATAACAAGTATTTTTATATAAAGTGATTGCCAAAAGTTAGATGCAAATATTATTACTAGATTTTCATGAACTTATACCCATGAAATTATATGTAGGAACAGTGATGTAATTTTATGACACTGAAATTTACAATAACGTGAATGGATCTGTGTAAAACAGCAAATGCACTACGTTAAGTGAATTCTCGCTCCTGCCATCCCCTGTCTGTGCCTTCAGGAAATGAGAAGCTCCACAGCCTCACCACCCTGAGACCCATGGCCCTACGAGTGGACCTGCGCGCTGGGTCGGAGTCTGCCTACGCCCACTACTCCACCTTCTACGTGGGTGATCACAGAAAGTACTACGCAGTCAGAGTGTCCGGGTACACAGGCACCGCTGGTAAGTGCCAGAGAGGGAAGAAATGAAAGATGGGAACTGAAATTTATATTGGAAAGAAGGGAAATCATGAGGAGGAGAGAAAAAATTTCTGAGAGGATGATGATAAGGACAAGGTGGTCACATTATACACTATGAATGATGCATATATAACTGCATGATGGACACATGAAGCTAAAGTAAGCATGAATAAGAGCTGCATTAAATATTCCAAATTCATTGTGCATGATACATGACACACCTTATCAAATGTCATAACATATGTCATGTAGAAATGAATGTCACATGCAACCTTATCAACAATTTCAAAAATGTCATAGCTGGGGTGAGTGTCACTTTTGATGTGACACTGTTTGCAGGACTGGATGTGACATCCATTGCTTCATGTTATAAGAGAAAGTATGGATAAATTATGTCACATATTGTGCACACTGTCTTACGAATGCCCTTATGGAAAGCCAATGTAGGTTTTATGTATGCTTTACATAGTTGCACATTTGTACTTTGACTGAAAAGTTAAATTGGGGTTAAGAGGGGCTTAGCAACTATCTTTTTTTTATTTACACTACTCTTTTCTTGGCTCACTAAATATTCCTCTCCATGAAAAGTAAGTACAATATTACATGTCGTGGAATAGAACAGAGATGCTAAGCAAATCCACAAGGGAAGCAAGTTGTGTGTTACATAAAAATAGGAGGTGTTGTGGCAATGAGCATGTCACCCAATGATTGCTGGTTTATACCCTGTTATACTGTTCAGCAAGACACAGGAAAATATTTCGCTTCATAAATGGATAACCCGTCAAAATTGTAACCTATGTAAGTTGCTCTGGAGAGCAACTTCTAAGCAACATAATGTAATGTAAGAATGGGGTGATTGGATGGTGGATGATTGTACTGAACCTCTCACCTTTTTGTAGGTGACTCCATGAAATACCACAACGGGCGACCCTTCTCCACTCGTGACAGAGACAACCACCTGTCCATCACCCGCTGTGCCACATCCTACAGAGGGGGCTGGTGGTACAAGAACTGCCATGAGGCCAACCTCAATGGCCTGTATGGTGCCAGCACCAAGCACCAGGTATGGAGCTCTTCGGTCAGCTTAACGGCCTTCACTTCACCACCTCCAATCCAACACAAAGTCTGACAGCAGACATTTGGTCTTAGTTTGGTCCAGTGTACTCCTGCACTGTTTTCTTGGTGGTTTATTTGTGCCTTCACTATGAAACTTTTTCACTGCTAGCCAAACTCTGCAGCCTCACTGGCCACACCCCTGGTGTCAAATTGATGTTACAATATAATAGATAACGCGGGCAGCAGTGTAGAGTAGTGGTAAGTAGCAGGGCTTATAACCAAAAGGTTGCTAGTTTGATTCCCTGCTAGGGCACTGTTGCTGTACCCAAGGAACTTAACCCAGAATTCAGTAAATATCCAACTGTATAAATGGATAACTTGTAAAAACAGTAACCTGTGCAAGTTGCTCTGGTTAAGAGTGTCTGCTAAATCACGATAATGTATAATAATGTAATGCAGCTACTGATTGACCGACTGCCCCTGTTCTGTGCCCTAGGGTGTTATCTGGACTGACTGGAAAGGAAAGGACTTCTCCATCCCCTTCACTGAGATGAAGCTCCGCCCCACCTATTTCACTCCCCAGGCTCAGGGCTAGGCATACAGACTGAGAGAGGGAGGGACCCTCCTGCACACACACAACACGACACCACTATCCACACACCAACACATACTCACTGTCCACATGACATGCTCACAAGCATACACACACACACACATACACACACACACACACTATTACACACACACACATCTATTAAGTGCTTAGTCAGATCCCTCCCCACCCACCCCCACCCACCCCACCCCTTCAGAAACACACAGATTATATGAAGACACAAAATCTACAAATTCTGCCAAAAACAAACATTATTTTCCAAATGTATACAAAATGACAGTAATCCTAATATTGTATGTACAGCTTTTTATGTTATTCATGTTATGGTTTCCACCCATGCAGTTTTTTCTTGGAGTGCATTTTGCCAGTGTGACACTCCTTGCTGCAAACGTAATGAATGTGCACTGTTCCCTTTCTCTGTTGGTACTGCATAGAGTGGCTTTGGAAAGCAAGTGGCTGGGATGTGGAGATTGTTGTATGTACCTGACTGTGTGGATCTGTTTTTAAGGCAGTGCATTTGGTTTAGAGTTGCTTTGTGTTTTTATGTTGTTTAATGTCACTCTGGATTTCTACACTCTAATAAAGCAATGTTATAAGTCTGTACCACGCATGGTACTGAAAACAATCTCTTTTAGTCTAACTGTTTTTGGTTTATTTGTATTTTGTTGTAAAAATAGTCATTTAAAACCAGGGCGCTGTGGGTTTGAATCCTAAAATAGGTGGGATTCTGTACTGTGAGTGTTCCCTTTAGTGAAATACAGAGCTCACACCAGAAAGACTGAAACCCACATCTGTGAAGCAGAATTTAATGGGCTTATGTTATTTGCAGTTACCTAAAAAGGATAGCTGAAACATTACCACACTGGATGACATTTGAGAAGGTTCGCTTCGGTTCACATCAACAATGAGCCTTGAATAAGTTGCTGCATGCCAGTATTGAATGATGGAGTTTCAGAGTCCAGCATCTTGCCTCTAAACAGTATTTTTGGACAGCTGAACAGCCAGAAATTTTTTCAAGATAAATTAAGAGGCAGGTGGGGAAAGAAAGGTGGTTGGATGTGAAAAATCACTGGAATGCCAGATTCTGTAACAAATAATATCCAGATCCTTTCTTTCACCACCTCTCAGTGCTTTCTCCCCACTTTTGGTGCCTATTTGGCTCAAGGTCACTGTATCCCTGACTGAAGCCCTGACTCTGTATAACTCTGCCTGCCCGTGGGCAGTGTTTCTGTTTTTGCTGCTATTTTTATAACTCCAAATAAGCATTGGATTCATCCCATTTACCAGTTACTACAGCTACTATATACTGTGCATGATTAGGCACACATGATACATAGAAAAGGAATACTACCATGTTATAAGTATTAATGAGCTGTCAGGAATGATAGAATTTTTAATAAACATATAGTCCTCCTCTGAAACAGGTATAGCCTTGATCTGTAACTAGGGCATATCCATCACATACATCTTACAGTACCACATGCAGTTACTGACCTCCACCCCGTGTAGCTAATAAACTCTAAAATATGGGGTTGGTTTGAATCAGTAGTTGATATCAGTGTTGCTGTACCTCAGAGTCTAGTTGTGCACATGTTACTGTACATTTACATTTGCATTCATTCACTTGGCAGACATTTTTATCCAAAGCGACTTACAAGCGAGGCAGAGTACAACACAAGCAAAAAGCCATATAAGTCAATAATGTTAGAAGCCCTGCATGACCAAGTCAAGTAAAAATTAGCTGGTAGAGATAAAAGTGCATGAAACCATACATTTTGTTTTACTCAGTTTTATTGTACAAAAGTTTATGGTCTTGTCAGTCATAGGGTATCTCTGTGCTCTCAGCATGACTGCAAGAGAGCAACTTGACCCTGCTTGTTTGAAATAATATTTTCCCATCCTTGAGCGAGAAGATGGATAACATGACAGCATTGGAAAGGAGAGGTGGGTGGAGGAGGTGGGAGAGCCAGAGACAGTATAAAAGGAGAGTAGAGGGAGACTGGAAAAAGGCACCCAATGTTGGTCTGTGGATCTTCAATGTGACTGTTTGTGTCCGTGATGCCAGGGTATGTGACAATGGTGGGAATGGGGGCAGTACTAATACTGTTTGTGCTGTGGATGGTACTGGTCTATCACTCTAGACGGACACACAGACAGACAGACCACAAGCTATTTTCTCAGTCAAAAGGTGAGTAGCTGTTTGCCTTCAGGTCTGTATCATTGAAAGGAACCTTGGGGGGCACGCTGGGAAAATAAACCCCAGGGAAGGTGCATGGTTGGGATGACCAAGCCTTTACAAATCATGGCTGTAAGGACCATTCACTTGACATCTGCTTGGTACATCCATTTAAACACTCTCAATCATTTAAACACTGCCTGGTTGTCATTTTCAAATAATGTCTGATATGTACCAGAAAGTTTTTTTCAATCTATTAATTTCAAACTCTATTCATTTCAATTAGAAATACAACTGATACTTTTTCAAGATAAAAACTGTGTGTCTCATATTTGGTCTGGTTGTATCATACTAGACCCTTTGTAATGTATGTGGTTTATGTACTCACTCAGTACATTGTTACTATGCTTGTAATATCCAGCTAGAGTGTATACACTAAGGGGGTAGTCAGTTATATCACAAGCAGCCACTTTAGACCAAGACACATGGGTGATTTGATTACAAGTTTACAACGGTGTTAAAGCTGTGTAAAGTTCACAGTGTATATAACACGTTCGTCTTTCCTCCTCTCTCCATTCAGCTGTTGGCTCTGGACTCCTGTTCTCTCTCCGCCAGTTTTTCTCCCGCTTTCTCTCCCCCTCACTCCCTGGCCCCCCGTCGCTCCCTTTCCTGGGAAACATGTTGGAACTCACACGAGACCACCTCCCTAATCACCTGACTTCCCTGGCTCACCGTTATGGCAGCATCTACAGGCTCAGCTGCGGCAACACCAGTAAGTATGTTTTACCAGTTAATTCTGTTCGCTTATTTGTATATTGCTATTATTCCAAGTGGTTCTCAAATTATTGGTGGTGGTGTTACTGTCAGTTTGCACAGGTTACAGAGTGATCATAATGATACAGACATACTTTTCTAGTTTTCTACTTGGTGGTAATATGATCATAACGTAATGTGACTAGGCTTGGATCAAGACTATGATGCAAGACCTCAACGGACTGGATGTTTGTGTGCATTTCAGCCATAGTGGTGCTGAGCAGTGCAGAGACGATCCGAGAGGCGCTAGTGAAGAAGTGGTCAGACTTCGCCGGGAGACCGCACTCCTACACTGGTATCAAATGCAGCCTGTGAGGCCGTTTTCATGCACCACACCAAATTGGCTTCAAATCTCAAATTGGCACTGAAACTTGAACATCCTCCAACAAAGTTCATCCTCTTCCTCACCCCCACCCCCAATCCTCCTTCCAATTTTATCTCCCCCCTTCTCTTCTCTCCTTCCCTCATAGGTGATATTGTGTCAGGTGGCGGGTGCTCCATCTCTCTGGGTGACTACAGTGAAGAGTGGCGCACACATCGACGCCTGGCCCACAGTGCTTTGCAGCGCTGCTGTGCACAGTCTCTGCATCGTGTCATCGAGAGGCAGGCTCTCAGCCTCAGGCAGGTACAGTGTGCACAGTGCTAGGAGCTATACATTAATGCATTACACCGCAGAAAAACTGCAGGTTAATGATTTCTCACTTGAAATTTTTCTGCTACACTGCATATGGTTTTGCTAGAAAGCATCACTGAAGCAAACTAATCTGAATTGAGTTCAGCCCTGCAATGATCTGGCTGAACTCCACAGCATAGCTCCAAGTAACTGAATTTAGCTGCAGAGTCCTGTGATTCCGATGTCTGTAGTATAAACTGGTGACTGATAACGGATGGATGGGTTGAACTGAATTGAACTGAATGGAACTGAAATGGCAGATCAATACAGTGTCTATATAGTGTGCCGACTGGACAGTAATTTAACATTTAGTTGCAGTAAGCAACTAAGTGAATACATATTAAAGCTCCATTCCCTGTGATAGTGGTGGTATTTGCATGCTGACTGGACACTGCAGTAAGTTCAGATGCAGTGGACACTCACTGAAAACACATCAAAGCACATTTCCTTGGGCCAATGATGGTGTGGGTGTCTGCCAGGTTCTGCTGGGCTACAATGAGACCCCTGTGGATCTGTCAGAGGACTTCACTGTCGCTGCCAGTAATGTCATCACTACTCTGGTTTTTGGAAAAGAGGTCAGTAATCACTATGCCTGAATCTTATTGTCAATATAAATTTAATTAAGGTATTATGAACATGTAAAATGGACAAAATGAAAACAAAAAGCTACAAAATGTCAAAATAACTAGTTTGCATATGGGATATGTAGACTGATTTATTGGATGAGCTTTTCTAAATCTAAAAGTAATTTAATTTTACCCAGTATCAGAAGACCTCTGCTGAGCTACAGCGTCTGCATGGCTGCTTGAATGAGATTGTGTCTCTGTGGGGCTCTCCCTGGATCTCTGCCTTGGACTCCTTTCCACTGCTCAGGGTCAGTAGTGACATTAACATTATTTTAATGTAAAGGGATTGAGAAAAGGGGAATGCACTGCATTTTTACCTCTACTGCTGGAGAAGAAACACATAGTTTAGAATCACTCCAAATTCAAGGATAATGGCAAAAACCCAGTCATGTTGTGTCGGGTACTTTGGCAGGGTTTCAGCATTAACACTGCTGATGAAGGCTTGAGCCAGGAATCAAAAAAACTGCTTTGGTAAATATCCATTCATATAAATATGATGAGCAGCATAAACAGCACCTGCACAAGGGCCAGGCAAATAAATAACATGAAAGTGAATCAAAGGAAAAAAAAAAAATCCATCTGAATTCCATCTGAAACCCATCCACAGTGTATGTCCACTCCTCCAGTGAATGGATGTTTTCAATGTTCCTCCACTATGACAAAATAAATTAATTAACAATTTTGTGTCAATAACTGAACTAAAGATATTATGGCTGAATTCCTAAAACATGTTTTTTTTCTTTAATAAAATTTTGAAGAAATTGCCCAACCCCCCTTTCTCCCGTTTACTGAAAGAGGTGGCCAGGAGAGATGACATCATTAGATCACATCTGCAAGAATATAAGGTAAGTTGCAAGGAATCTGTCAGCTGCTATGAATATCGCAATTCTAAACTGTATTTCAACACAAACAATAATAAAGTGAAATGTACATCAAATGGACAGATTTGGCTTGCACAAATACAGTATACAGTATTGTGAAATGTTTAGAATGTGATTAAATATGCAGTTTTTGTTGTATTATGACCTCAGGTGCAGTGTCATACTGAAGGAACAGGGGGCGCCATAACGGCCTCCCTCCTCCAGAGTCTGGACCAGCCACTAGGGGTGACAGAGAAAGTGGTGGGTGTAAAAACTGTACTGGGTAACACTGTGTTACATTATTAGCATTTGTTATTGTAGCTTGCATTTTTGTTGTTTATTTTTGATGATGTAGTGTGTTGGTTTTTATCATTTATTTAGAGCAAAAGTTTGGACTACTTTTATCATCATGGCTTGACTGCACTTCTGATACATTTAGTGAGCGGTATATGTTCTATAAACCATTCAATTACACTGCTATTTAATAGGTATTAAGTAGCCAAGGACATAAATATGCTGAAAACAGTCTCGGAACAAACCATATCTTCTATTTTCCTGCACTTGTGTATTCATGGGTTGCCAACTGTGCAGAACCATCTGTAGTGATGTAGGAATTCCTAACTTGCTGTGTACTGCATACAGGCACTGACAGAAACTCATGTTCACATGGCTACAGTGGACCTGCTCATTGGCGGTACAGAGACCACTGCTGCCTGGCTGTGCTGGACTGTGGCCTTCCTGCTACACAGACCTGAAGTACTGGCCTGTATACCTATTTATATTTATATACCATTGATGATTTAATCCATGTCATACAGCACTTCAGCATTCCACTGCTTGGATTCTTCTCTCTTCCTTGTGTCTCTTGTGCCACTCTGTTAATTTATCAACTCCATCTTTATTTTCAGATACATAGCATTTCCTACTTTCCCTCCCACTCATCCTCTGAAATCATCCTAAACTAGATTTCTTCTGTCTCTGTGAGTCAATATATGTGCTCGCAAAGTTTTTAAAGCTAAATATAACAATGTTGCATACAGACAATGGTACAATCTCACAAAATGACATAGTAAAAATATTGAATGACAACAGTGTAAAACTATGAACCGTGAGGGAAACGAGCTACATGATGTTCCAGTAGTGTTTACTCTGTCCTGCCTCACATACTGTAGACTTGCGTCAATATGTACACTTTCCTTCTCTATATACAGTTGAACTCTGTTCTACTTTACCGGCACTCTCCACTTGACTGACATAAATTCTGTAAATAAACATTGCAGCACATGCTAAATAGTGTCTCTTTCTCTGTGACACACACACACACACACATCCTGTAGGTACAGAGCAGAGTGTACACTGAACTGTGTACAGTGCTGGACACACGATACCCACAGTACAGTGACAGACTCAGGCTGCCGTGTCTATCTGCCCTGATCAGCGAAGTGCTTCGACTCAGACCTGTGGCTCCACTTGCAGTTCCTCACCGTGCCACTAGAGACAGCAGGTAAGAAATTAAAGACAATGGTGTCTGTGACAACTGGGTGTTCCTTCACTGTCAGCCAAGTCAGCCAATGTTATCTAGTTGAGAAGTTGAGTCTGTAAAGAAGACATGAAAAAGCTTAAATGCCTGCTCTATGTTCAGTCTCAACACACTGAAGTGCCAGCTAAGTTCCTGAACATGATAACACCACTGTGAAATATTGGCATCTGGAATAATTATGCAACTCTCACTCCACCAGTTGTCAATGGAATGAATGATGAGAAATGTGTGTGCCATCAGAGACAAACAAGATTATTATTGTATACTGCCACTGATTGTTAGCTTTCCATTCACAGCTCAGTGTAACTACTATGTTTGTATCACACTTGCTTAAAGGAATATTGCCTGGTATGTTTTAATGTTGTTGATTCTATGTAATTGTGGTGAGTATACAAAATGGATGTACTGTATGTGTGTTTAGTATTGCAGGTTATTTTATACCGAAAGACACCATTGTTATCCCCAATCTGTATGGCGCTCATCACGACCCAGCAGTTTGGACCGACCCCAACACTTTCAAACCAGGTGGTGTGGCATGCTCAGAATCACATTACCAAGCCATTGCTGTCTCTCAGTCTGACACAGTGCACACATACACTGTCCAGTCCTTTGAGTTGTTTTGCAGAAACAGTGTCGTATAAACTTGTCGTATGATTACTTTTCTCTGCTTCAGAACGTTTTTTGGATGGAGGAATGGCTTCCACTCGTACTCTACTGCCATTTGGAGGCGGAGCTCGACTGTGCCTTGGGGAGTCCATTGCCAAAATGGAGCTCTTCCTGTTCACTGCCTACCTGCTGCGTGACTTTCAGTTCCTTCCCCCTGGAAAGGATTCCTTGCCTGACCTGACAGGGATAGCCAGTGTGGTGCTCAAAGCCAAGCCATTTCAAGTCATAGTGCGTCCACGACCTTGAACCTGACCTCTGAGAGAGGTGGAATGGAAAGACAGTGTATTAACCTCTGCAGTCTGAGATGGAAACATCTGCATTCATCATGACAGACAGAGTGACACAAATATGTTGTTGTTTGATGCTTGGTAGTGTTCGGTTTATCAGCGTACCAATAAATTACATTTGAACTTCACAGAGAAGGTTTAAAAATAACACTGACAGGCTCTGATTCATATCTGTCACACAGACCATGACAATCTATTACATGCTCTGTTTCTCAGTGTACACATACCTCCACCAGATATGTCCTCAACATGGTTTTACTAGCATTAAACTAGCATTTAGCTGCAACAGACCATATTGATTCAAAATATCAGAAAATTTGATTCCTGAAAATATCAGACAGTTCTGATCACCACAAACTTTAATGTTCTCAGACATTGTGTTTCAGCTCTATCCACATGATCCACATGTTTGGTAAAGTATATTCTAAAATAAATCAGTTTAGGTCTGCTGGAGCTAAATGCTAGAACCTAAAAATAGAATGAATAGAAATTCCCCCCTCTGACTGGAAAGTTATTTCTGTAATTACTCTGCAGTAATTGCTGGATGTCATGGCAACATTTACGTTTATTCATTTGGCAGACACTCTTACCCAAAGCAACTTACAAAAAGTACATTCAGTAAAGTTAGGCAGGTAGACCTATTGATGCTGAATCATTAGAGCCATCCTTGAAATCTAGTGCCATTGTGGGAAACATTCCTTCAGGAATACAGGCTGTCATAATGTAGACATACATTACCATTGCTAGTTGCCAGTTAGATATCCCCACTGCTACAATGATTTTGCCTTTGAACCAGTAAACTGTCATCAGGTCTTACTACTAAGCTGTTACTAGAGAGTTAGGAGGGAGTGGGTTCAGAGTTTGGGGAGCAAGGCGTGGTCTGGATAGGTGGCTTTTGAGTCTATGCAGAAGATTGACAGCGCCCCTGCCGTCCTGACACTTGTGGGAGCTCGTTCCACCCCCTGGGGGCCAGGGTAGACAAAAGCTGTGATTGAGATCAGTGAACCTTCCAGAAAGGGATGGCTAGGCAACCAGAGGTAGCAACATGGAGTGGTCTGGTAGGGGTACAGGGTTTCATAATGGATTGTAAGTGTGGGGTTGATGATCTTGTTACTGTTCAATAAGCTTGAACCAGTGTTTCAGACTTTATCTGTAGCAGCCATTGTATCTGTAATATTAGTATCTAAAATCAATATATTGGACAAGTATCACTGAATCACATGATGTCCTCAAGGTGACTCAGAGAGGAATTTGATCAGATTGCTGCTTTATAAACCTAAATAAATGAGTATTCTCAATCATTAAAAATCATCATCGTTTTTATTGATATTTTGATTACCGAAATGTATTTGGATCTGCATGTGAGAAGAAATAAATCTTTGAGTCTATACCCTCAACACAAATGTACACATGTATCTACACACAAATTTTTAAAAAGAAAACTGCAGCTAAACAGATCTTGTTAAATACCCCACCTGTGTGAAAGTACTTAATCCAATGATACCTCATAAAAGAGAATATCTCATCAGTAGAATAGGTCAATAGGAAACAGCTTTTGTTAACCGGTCTGTCTCGGTCTTTTAGCCAAGTGAGACCAAGGGGGATGGGGAGGGGACTCACAGGAGGGGGAGGAAGTCATTTTCAAACTTGCAGAAGCAGTGCTCTTTGAGAATGTTTCACAGAGGAAGAGAGGGGGTTAAACGGTTACTCTCGCTTTCAAGACTCTCATCTGCTCAGTCATAAAGCAAACAGAAAGAAAGACCTGAAGCAAAACGTACCGAATTAGGACTGAAGACCTGAAGGAAACAGAGGTCAGTGTCTGAGTTTTTTCTGAGAGACACAGCAGCTCCCGTTGGAAGCCTTTTGAAACCAACTGAAAGTCATACTTCAGTTATTAACTCTTGATAAGAGGACCTAAGTCACGATTTAAGAGGTTTGACTGGGGTTATGGTAAAATCAATATGCTAGGGAGAATTCAGGAGTTACATTGTTGATTTCCAGATTAGTTCTACTGGAAATAGCATTTTAATTTCTCTTACTCTGCAATATTTGAAATTTGTAAATGAAGTGTTATAAGTAAATATTTTTCTATGATATATATCCTTTAACCTTCATCAAGTGACAGCATACATCATACATACACTTTAATACACTTTTTCTTCAATACTGTTGTATTCTGCATGATTAATTAAATCCATTTCAAATTGTTTTGGTGGGTCTTTGGCAAACATTCAAAATTTGATTAGCTCTTTTCACAAAAAAATGCTGTTCACCTGACAAGCAAAGTCAGAAGCAAGCAAACTAGAAACTCCCTAGTTTCTTGTTACAGTATTAACACCTGGGTTATATTCAGTTGTGTTCAGTGACTTGGCTTCTGTAAGTCCAAAGTAATTATTACAAGTAAAATCTTTTATTTTTATTCTCGTTTCAGTCTGAAACCATCTCATCCTTGAACAATTAATTGGATCAACCACTCTCTGTTTCCAAGCCACACCTGTCCTAAAATGACATCAGGAGAGGAGGCAGGGCTGGCCATGAGCTTAGTCAATGATGTGACCTGTCCTTTGTGCTCCTCCCTCTTTGAAGACCCGGTCAGACTTGACTGTGAACACAACTATTGCAGGCAGTGTATCATAGATTACTGGAAGAAGGGAGAGATGAAGACAGGGGGAGAGGTGGAGCGAAAGAACAATGGCGGTTACACATGCCCCCTGTGCTGTGAAATCTTTCCACAATTTACCTTAAAGAGCAACAAACTCCTTGCCACCATTGTAGACAGGGTGCGTGGCTTGGGGATACAATACAACAAGGTTCCGCTTGAGAGAGCTAGGAGGTGCTCTCCCTCTCAGAGTGCGTTGGGGAAGAAGGCCGAGAATGAGCGGGGGAAGGGGTTGTGTTCTGTCCACCGGGAGCCCCTGAAGATGTACTGTGAAGAGGAGCGGGCTGCAATCTGTGTGGTGTGTGCCGTCTCCAAAGAGCATCGCACCCACCGCCTGGCACCCATAGAGGAGATACTGATGCAGTGTGAGGTGAGGCCTGGGCTGGAGGGGTGATGGACTGGAATATGGGATGTATGGGAAGCGTGGTCACGGGGGGATCATGGACTGGGTTGGGGTGAAATGGGGTAGAGGGAAAATTTGACTGAGATATTGTATTGCAGGAAACTTTCCAGACAGCTGTGAGACATTTTGAGAGCCAGACAGATGAAATAAAGAAACTTCACCACAAGAGAGAAGAAGAAATAAAGGAAATCAAGGTTTGAAATACTGACAGTGTTCAAAATGATCATAAAAGCATTTAAAAGAAGCACATGTTGTAGTAATGAAGTCAAGTTCCCACAACATTCAAATGACATAGCTATATGAGGTATCAAGAAAATAAATTTTCACATTGTGTCTCATTGTGCTGCAAAACTTTACTTTCCAGTATGTTTACAAAGCAATGTGTTTCATCCTGCAGAAGCAGGCTGTTTCCCTCCAAGCCCATCTAATTCAAGAGACTGACCACCTGCTGCAATGTGTCCAGAAGGAGAGGGAGAGGCTGTGCTCTATGCTCCAGAGAGACACGGAGAAACTGCTCGCCCTCAGGCAGAAAGCCCTCTCTCATCTCTCACAGGAAACTGACACCTTGCAACAGGAAGTGGCGTCACTCAGGGCCAGACTTGGAATGAATGAAGTCCATGATCCTGCTGTGCTGGTCAAGGTAATTTTTTATATAGAAGCTACGAGTGATGAAATTATCTTCAGTCAAAGATGAAGACATTATTTAATTTGTGCAAAATACCACATTTCATAATATGGGTTCCTTTAATATAATTTGTATGATGCAGCAGGGAAAAATAATGTCAGAACTAACGTTTTCTCTTTTGTTTCTCTTTTGTACTAATACACAGGATATTCAAGACCTGACAGCAAGGTAAGAATTTATCCTCTTCTTAAGCCTTTTTTTTATCTTTTCTGCAACATTATTTTGAAAATTTCAATTGCACGCTAGACTCATCTTACTGCTACATCCACAGGTCCACTAATGAATGCAATCCTCTAATACACTCAACTGCATCCAATGGCTATTTTTTCCACCAAAAATCACACAATGTTCTACAGTGGGCACTTATTGGAGGATAGGTAGTACACCACTGACATCATCCATTGAACTCACACTCACCTGATGAATTTCTGGGTGACTGAGAATGGTGAAATGAGTAAAACCCTTGCCAACCTACTCACCACTATCCCCAGAGGATATGTATCCACTCGTTGTCGGAAAATTACACAACCTGTGTCGCAGGGCTCAGCCTGTGCTCACAGTGAAGGCCTTACCAACTGAACCACTCGGGACCCCAGAATTTATTTTCAATATTAACTCTATACTTCAGCCTGTAACTTTTGTATCTTCATATTCTCACAACACTGCAACATTACACTAAACTGTTAGAAACACCTGTCTGTGCATGTGGTCTGGATGCAATTATAAAAACATCAGATGTTCTAGAGCTGATAAAAGAAAGTGGCCTCTGACAAACATTTAGAAAAGGGTTTTTGTCCAATATGATTTTATAGCCTGTAGAAATCCCCTTGCCTTCCAACAAGTGTCTGATCTAGACAAATAATTCTGTATCTGTACTTTTCTCCTCACGGAAGACTGAAAGCAGAACTTGTAGCACTGGATGATGATGTCACAGAGTGGTTTGACCTTGGAGTCTATAAAGGGCCAATACAGTACTTTGTGTGGAAAAAACTTGAAGAAGTCATCCATCCAGGTGAGAAACAGTAGCCTGCACAAGCAAGCTGGATTCTGCAGTATGGCACATTTCTTTTTCTACAAGCTCTGCATAAAACTTATATGTGCATGTGGTTAGAACATCAAAGTCTGGGTGGTCGCCAGTTCTAATTATAGGTGGGACACTGCTGTTGAATATGGTAATTTCATTAGCTGCTAAAGGAAAACACCCAACTGCATGCACGTTACACAATGTGCAAGGTGTAATCTGTCAAACTGTAAGCACTCAAACATGACCTGGATAAGCCTTTTACTATGTGAATGTGTAATGCAATGTATGTACTGACTGAACTAACAAAGTCAGGGTCAACACGGTAGTATTAGAGTATTAAGTTATTATTTACAGTCATAGTTTTGATTACAGTTTCAAATAAATATATGAGGTGAGTAAGGCTAACAGCCCCCAGTATTATACTGTGTGATGAATTTGCCATGTACCATGCTGCAGTCATTGGGTACTGTATACAGTATTTCTGCATGTATGGTGCTAAAAACCACATCCTGTTATTGCCCTGAGTCATGGTTTTGTCAATGGAAACAGGAAACGGCAGGTGTGCATTTGTATATATTTGCTTCACAAACAGGAAGCCCATGAATAGACACTATCTTTCACCAAGCAAATTTATTGTAGATACAAGTTGCATCTCTTCAGTGGAAGATGAACAGTTAAGTTTATTCATAAAAAAAATACTTTGCTTCACTACTTACTGTATGTTTTGTAATGGCTTCTATTGCATTTTCTCATTTTCTCTGTATCAACACCCATTTTACCTTATGTTTTTTAAGCTTCATCATGTTGCTTTTTAAATAGTGACCAGGACTTTCACAGACAAGGATTAAGAAGTGTACTGATATTTCCAATATGAGCTGTAACTAGCCTGGTATTCCGGAAAAAAGTCATGTACTTGAAATCGCCTCTGAAGCACTTCAAGCATAAGCACATATACATGTATAAGTACATTTTGTACAGTTTGGCAGGCTTAACACACATTTACTTTAAAGCTTGATGAATGCATACTAATACTGCATTGTTCCGACTCGTGACAGCATCAGACCCAGATTATGTTGCTCATGCCCAGAACAAGTATCAAATGCTCTTATTAATACATGTTAGATTTTTAACCAACCTTGGGCATGAGTTCTTGCTGTGCAGTATTACCAGTTCCGGCTGAAGATGTACAGTACCGAACTGCGCAAGAGTATGATGTTAATTAAATAACTTCCATCATGCTTTGTGATACTATGGTTAGTACATAAAAGAGAAAGAGAGACATATGGTACAGATTGCTGTTTAACTCCACTGGAAGAGATTGCTGTCAGGAAAGATATCCAATCACAATTTCACCTGGGCACAGTTTGACTTGAGAAGGTGAGTTCAAATTAGTTTTGGGGAGGAAGAAAGCATCCAACAGAGAGGACACAGCACCTGGCGCTGGCAAGATGTGTGAGTCTTGTGATCATCATTATCTGGGGCGAATGTGATGTTACTGAAGCGTGGTTGAATCTGTAAATAGTACATGAGTGTTCCAGCTTTGTTCAAACTCAGATTTTAGCAAAGCTTACGAATTTAAACATTGCCAACTACGACGAGAACTTGCAAATCAGTAGGAGCTGATTGATTACACGTTATTGCGTGTGGGTTAGTCAGCAGATCACTAGATGACTGCATGTTTTTTCAATCTCTCCTCTCTCTCCCTTTGCTGTTTCATTCTTGAAGGATAAGAGTAATGTAATCTACAAAAAAGAGGAAAAAATGATGTTCAAACTAAATGTCTTTTTCAGCCTGGCTATCTCCAGATCTCATAAAGCTTCCTAGACTGGGCACTGAGTTTTGTGGTTTTAATTCTAACTTCAGTCTGCATCAAGACTGAAACCTGAACATGCTGAAATTTGAACAACAATATGAACCACAAATGAGCCATGATGTGATGTTGATGAGGAAGTTTTAACACTGGGAGTGTTGCAGACTATATTTTTAATTTATCTATGATCTTTGTAACTTGTGGTTTTTTGGTTTCTTTGTTTCCTCATTTCTCCTTTTCCTTCTCTATTTTTTTGTTGTCAAGTAAATATGGAGAGCTCTCCCCCATACATGCATAAACATTTCAGTTGTAGCAATCCATCTGCCATTTCCCCTGTCTTTCAGGTCTCTGCTCTTTGACCCTTGACTCAACCACTGCCAATCCCTTCCTGTCTCTCTCTGATGACCTCACAACCACTCGCTACAGCCACACCCCCAGAGAAGAGTTACCTGCTGGGGAGGCCCGCTTTGAGTTCAGCCCCTGTGTACTGGCTAAATGTGGCTTCTCCTCGGGCCGACACTACTGGGAGGTGGATGTTGGAGACCAGGCAGATTGGGACCTGGGTGTAGCTGGTGAGACAGCAGAGCGGGATGGCTGGGTGGTGCTGTCCACTGACAATGGATACTGGACTGTGGGTAACAAGGACGTGAGGAGGGTTGGTGTGTACCTAGATTACGAGGCAGGGCAGTTGTCCTTTTACAATACTGAGGACATGAGTCCCCTGTTCTCCTACTTAGGAGAAAAATTCACAGAAACACTGTACCCATTCTTCTATCCCAGTGCTGATTCCAATGCCCAGCCACTGAGGTTGCTCAACCCAAGATATTAGGATTATGCTGCAACTTACGTTTGATAAATTTCTTGTTTTATATAATATTTTGCTGACAGATACCCCAAATTGTGAAGAACGGAGCATAAAATTACAACATGCACCATTCTGCTGCCCCAAAGTGAGTGTGCCTACTCAGCTTCAAATGTAAAGTACTAGCCTAGTACTCAGCCTTACAGCATTAATGTTTATCCTGTGTTGTTCCTTGTACACATATTACCTTTTTATGCAGAGATGTTGATTCATTCCTTGTTCGTTTTGAAACAGGCTTTTCAATGGGCAAACAGCACTTCGTATATTTCAATCATGTTTAACCCATGTCAATTGCTTTGCATGTCAAGCTGGCTAAGGGATTAAATAATATCAGCACAATTCCCCCTCTATTGCTCACTTTTCAAGATTTTTCAGTGCTGCACATATACCTAGTTAGATTATAAACTACTTTTTATCTTACCGTAACGCAGTACCAACAGATTGTTCATAAATTGTTGGGTCAAAACTGGCAGATTCTCTGCGTTGTGTAAACATAATCCAACAGCAAAGATTTATCAATAAAAACTGTAAATACATGTGTTCCTCTGAGGCTGACTACTGTATTTTTGGTTGTGAAGGAAGCCACCTTTTTTCAGTTATTTACAGCAGTTCTCACCAGTCACATGAATTTGGGGATTAAAGGTACTATACCTGTAGGGTCTATTAAAGTATGACATGCTTGAGAATATGCATCACTTTAATTGAAACGTGTTTTATTTATTTATATCTTTGACTTTCATATGAAAATCACATGACACATTCAACTGTTTCCTAACTTGGTCTTGGTCTGTATTACTGAAGTGATACACAACAAGATGAAAAGCTGCACAGTACACAGACAGAAAGGCAGGGGGCAGTATGGAGCAATAGATGAGAACATGGCACAATGCTTCCAAAGTAAGATGCTCACTATTCTGTGTTCTCAGTGCTGCACTCACCAAGATACTATACTGTGATGGATGTAAGAGTTGCACATCAGCTAATCAGCTGGACATAATAGCCAGTTATTATTAATTTGTGATTCTTAGCTTTATTATATCATATCTGTAATAATGGCAAGATCAGTGTGAAATGTACAGATCATGTAGAGGTAAATAGAAACCAGTGCCTGTAAAATTAGCAAAAGAAGCTCCACAACTTCAAGATGATACAGAGAAAGTACTAGACAGTAGGATGTATGTATTTGAGTCAATTATGTATTTGTACTTGGAATGGAGTTGAAAGTCACTATCCTGCATAATATACATTTGAAGGAATTTGCTATGCAAAAGCTATAAATCTTTAGCTATAAAATCTTTTCATAATACAAAAGAATAACATCATCTACTAGGGTGTAGTACACTGCAACACAAGTATAGCAAATGTGTGTACACATAACTTATGAAACGAGTATGAGAACAGGGACATTTTTGTCAAACCTGAGTAGAGATTACATAGTTTTTGGACAAGTTTGACTCCTCCCACTGGTTAAACACAGTTTTGTATACTTTTTTTTGACTATACCAACAAGGGTGTGTTTTTCTCAGACTTCACCTCATCTCAAGAGGTTTGGATCTCTATCACAAGGAAATGGGATTTCGGTCTTTGGAGTTTTGGACAAAAGAAAGACAGAGAAGAAGCATAAATGAGTGCTTGTTGGACAAAACAGCATTAAGGTGGACAGGCTGATCTCTAAGCTATTACTCACCGATCACAGGCACCAGAGTCACGAGGTAGTAGTTGCCCAAGTTCACCAACAAGCTTACTCATCGATAACTGCAAGGGAGGGAACTTCGACTCTGTCTCGTTTACCTCTCTTTCCCCAATACACAGTGAACCCCCCCCATGATCCAATCATTTTACTGTTACCGTACTCTGCATCAACTCCTCAACTGGTGTTTGCAATGACCTCTTATGTTAACATGGCCTCCATTGTGTACACATTACTACTTTTATCCATATTTAAAAATGGCAGAAACACAGAAAGAAATGCTGTAGCTACATACCTCTGGCTTAGTGCTGACATGTCTCACCAATATTTCAATCAATATGTTCAGGTCAGAGACAGAGATAAGGCAAGAAACAGTGAAAGAGATGGGATGCTGCGTAAGCTTAGAGAATACAATGCAGATACAAAAAGTGAGTGAGGATATACAATGCAAAGACTGACAAGAGAAAAGAAAGACGATGGAAACATGAGGATTAGAGGACAGAGTGAGTGATGTAAACTGAAAGAGTGCTGGGGTTTACCTTCACATTATTTTTAGGGTTAAGTGTGGGACAATTTTAAGAGCAGGAAAAATAAGAAGAGATTATATACATTGGCATTTCTCCTCTTTTACAGAAGTTAGGGGAAGCAATCACAAGGACAAGATTGTCATTTCCTGGGCATGGGTTATGAATGCATCTATATAAATACAGCTGACCAAAGGAAATGACACATTAAGAAGAGAAGGAAGAGAGAGACTGAAAATGGCTGGTTTGTATGTAAGCATGTGTCTCTTGGGTGTGTTGCTGGCAGGATTTGGATGCAAATCATCTGGTAATTAGCTGTTGAGTATGCTTGAGTATGATAGACTCACTATTTATTTCACTGTCAAAGAGTACTGTCTTAGATGGCAATATGTAAGAATGGGTATTAGCATTTTAAGTGAGGGTTCAGATCTTGTATGTTCTACCAATGAGTACTGTATATGATACAATATCTAATGTGGCACTATTGTACATATCTTTTTTTCTGTTATACCCTACGCTCTCATTTTCTGCATTGAATTTTGTCTCATTGTACATCTAGTTTTTACCGTCTTTTTACTTTCTGATACGATGCCCTCTCTTCTCCCAGCTGGGACAATAGTCTTCTCTTCTGTAGGAGACCACGTGGCTCTGCCTTGTGGCACAAATGTCCACAGATCCTGCTCAACAATAGCCTGGAAGCTGAAGGAAAGGTTTGACTTTTTTCTGGATGTGGTCCAGTCTGGGAAGGTGATAGCAAATGACTTGGAGAGAACCATGAGACTGCGGGTGGGTCAAGACTGCGCTCTGCACATATCAAACCTGAGGACAGAGGACGGTGGACAGTACATTTGTGAAGATGAAGCCACCAATGCAACCACAACTCTTCAGCTGCTCATCAGTACGTTCATATGGTTTTCATTATTAACAGCAACAGCACTTGAGAACAGTGTCTCATACAAATCAAGATGTTTTTCTTAAAAATACATAGATTATGAATTATGCATACAATGACATCTGAGAGGATGTTAATATGTATCTGTGGGTGAGTGAAATTTGTCAGTAATGTAGGGTTTGGGCTTAGGACTCTGGGGTAATGACTCAAGGGGTAAAAAGGGGTGTTTACTTTTTAGTTTTGCTGCAGCAAAAAGTGCTGTTTTCATTGTGTTTCTCAATAATGAACAAAAAGGAAGCACCATACATTGCTCTGGGTAATAACTACTTGTAAATGTAAATGGCTAATGCATTTTTTCCCAACCAGTCACAGTGACCCCAAGCACTCCCCTGAACACACACACGAGCACCTCTCTGCACTGTTACCTGACTACCGCCGTTGGCTATGTGTGGTGTAACCACAGCGGGATGAGTGTGCACTGGGTGAGTGAAATGGGCACTAAGCTACAGGGTGACAGGTATAAGATCTCCAGAATATCTCCCTGCTACTCCGTTTTGACGTTGACACTCCGAAGGACAGACCATAAAAGGCATTGGAAGTGTCAGCTGACCGAGGGGACAGAAGTGAAGGCCACATACAGCTATATCACCACACTCACAGGTATTCAAAGTTTGGCATTCTGGAATGTTGTGGAAAAGTGTACCTGACCAAAGCCAAGCTACACCTGCTTCTTATGTCTGATACGGACAGCTAACGAAAGACACAATTCAAAAACAAAGAGAATGTTCTGTTTTTCAGAAATGTTTTCTGTTTTATTGTTCTGCATATTAAATTGCAACTAATCAAGATACAAAATAGCTGTATAAGCAGGAATAATGTTTATACAGGTATACATAGTTTATCCTTAACTATACATATTGGGCATGCACTGAGTATAAATATTGTGTTTATAGTATCCTCTGCATGCTAGGATTATGAAAAAACAGCAGCATTTTTCAAATGCTTTTTACTGCTTCTTAGAAAACATCAAAAATATCAAGTATTACAATAAAAATTCTAAAAATGTGTTAATTTAAGTGGATTACATGCAGCAACAATGCAAAATGTTAAGTTAATTTAAACTGAAGAGGAATCCATCCATTTTGGAAAGTCAAAATGGTGTTTGAAAAGGTAGAAAAGTAACTATTCTCTGTAGTGAGTAACATGCAAGACAGGGCTGAATCATGCAATGCAAGCACTAAAGCAGAGAAAATGGAAGTGTAGTAATTCTGTGTCTCACTTCCTGTGCCTTGAATTTATTGAAGTGATACTGACATGGTTTTATAGTTTTTCTAAAACCACCAAAATGAAAAGAGTTGGTCAGAGTTGTCATGACTTTCTTTAATCAAATGGTCTAATAATTCATAAAAAAAAAAACCCATCTATTCATGGGAAGGACTTTTACTTCTTGTTTGGAACATTCAGTGACTTTCACATCACTGCGGGTAAAAGTGACAGTTCTGCCAGGGTATTTGAATATGAGGGCAGTTGTATCTTCCATGTCTGTGAAGACTGGTAATGAGATCAGGCCCTGTAAACCATAACCACTCTACATATACAGTACATATGCTGTACAAACATCCTGCAGCCATGGGGCTCTGCATGGCGGCTGTAATAGCACTGCCATTCTCTGGGGTTGAGAGAGATTAATAGCAACATAACAGAAAGATGCCATTTGTCTTATTCTGTAGTGTGCCCATATTTGATCTTTTCTGAGTAGCTTAGAGTATATGCCTCCTTTCTATGTCCTTCTATCCCAGATGGTGTAGAGGAGATGTTTGCAGCAGTGGGAGGGTCAGTGACATTGCCCTGCGCCGACTGCACCTCTCCTGGTGTGGGAGGAAGACTGGTGTGGTCTTTGGGAGGGAAGGCCCTGTTTAGTCAGTCCCCCGACGGTGACGTCACAGAACTGGACAGCAGAGAGCTCCCGGGGTTTACAATGAATCCAGACTCTTCGCTCATAATAAAGGCAGCAACGACAGCGCATTCTGGGTACTACCAGTGCGTACATGTCAACGGCTCAGGCTTCAACTCGACACATAGAAGAATACTGCTGCATTTACTGGAGGGTAAGTAGAAGACATTCCAAGGGGTTGAAAGGTTCATAAATCCTTTACTCAGAGATGTGCTGTAACCACCTGCATCCACGTTAGAGGGGTTTAGTAACTTTATTTCTGTATTTTATCGAGTTTTAAATTATCAAATATGTTATGATAATAGGATAATGAATTAAAAAATAGCGAAAAACTACAGCTGCTGGCTATTTCCACGCTGATGTCAAGCTTTAAATTGGACTTAGCACTGTATACCCATAAGCATGCGAATGAGATACAAGTAATTGTTGGTAAATCAGTGTTTATGTACACGTCTGCATTATATAAATTGTGCACTGATTATTTCTAATGCATATAGTTGGGTGGGGGTGAAAATTTATTCACACTCCATCCCACCCTATATGATGCATGATAGCAATTTTGTGGAAGACTGATCAGGAAACATCAGTTAAAGTGGAGAGGTAAGGCTTTATTCCTCAATATTGACTCTCTTCCTTTTCCCCCTTAGTGACTGCAGACCACACTGGTGACTCTCAGCAAAACTTCAATTACACCTTGACCTGCTCCCTTACGTGTGCGGACGGCTGCGACAAAGACCTGAATTTGACGTGGAGTCGCAGCGCAGTAGGCCATCAACAGGGCGGCGCCATTGTTCAAAGAAACAACACTCTAATTTCTCAGCTGTTTGTCCCAGAACTTCAGGCCTCAGAGACGGTTGCGTGCATTGTGCTGAGGGAAGGAGTGGAGAAAGCCAGACAAGGGTGGCCAATTCAACATGGTAGGAATTTGCTTCATTCTACATTCCACTCCACAGATTCCAGACTTCGAATGTCTCTGCAGTGTCTTTACAACATTACCTTGTGGCTGCAGTTCAGTTTAACTACATTTGCCCTGAAATTTGAACCAAATAACTGTTTTTGATACCCAGTGATTTTCACAACTTTGACTGACCTACAGTGATGTGTGATAAAGAAGTACTTTTCTGTCATTCAAATTCATGTACCTAGCCAAGTTCCAGCCTCAGTGCCAAAGTGACTGCAGATTACCTCTGCTCTAAGTTTTACTGTTTGATGGTGATGGGTTGTCTCTCTCTGTGTATCTCTCTGTGTTAGTGCCGCATGCTGTGACCATCGCAGTGTTCTGTGTCCTTCTACTGGCACTGGCGCTCTGTGCTGCTGGTGTGGGAATTTATTGGAAGAGGTGTCAAGAAGCAAACACTGGTATGCCACTTCTGGATGGCTATGTGTGGCTTGCAGTTGGCACTGCTCATCAACTAATTAACTCAATTATCCTAACAGAATTGGAGTAAAATCCAGTTTGTGTATGACCCTCTAAAAATGAGGTTTTACATTCCTGATGTACAATAAATCTCCTGTCTGGAGTCAGTGCTATAGGTGAGCAGAATGCAGGCATGTTGCCCAGTAATGATCTGGAGATTGGTAGGAAGTGACTAGCCAGTCATACCTGGGGAAACTCAACATTCCTCTATGCAAGGGGATGTTTCCATTTTAGATAAATGTCACCATCAAACTCAGACTCAATGATTTATGTATTTGCTTTGGTTGTGAGAAATACAAACTGTGTGGGAATAATCTTAAGATTTATGCCTAAATAAAGTTTCAAAAGGTTGTTGTTGCTGTTACCACTGACTGCACATAGATAATATATAGTACATATATACCGGAAAAGAGTATTACTAATTTTTATTGCAAGTTTAAAGTTTGTAATACTTGTTTTTTCTGTCTCTCAACTATTTCTCTTATAGAATGTGTATATGGCAATACTAGGATGGTCAGCAATGTGAGTAACTCATTAATTTATTTATTTGCTATCATTTATTTTCAATCACCAAATCCCCGGTCCTGAATACAAGTAAACATTTATTTAACTTTGTATTTTCAGGACAATCCCTTAATGGGATAATCCTGTGCATGGTTTGCAATAAGAAGGACTCATGCGCTACAGTGATTGGACACTCTGCCACTGATGTCTCTCTTCTTGTGTCTGTAGGTGCCTCTTTATGAAGAGTGTGGAGAGCCAGCCTACAGCAGGGCAGAGAGAGGGAGCTCAGAACAAGACCAGTTGCAAATGGTCAATACCATTTATGCTCTCCAATCATGACACTGTCTGCCCTCGACCCCTCTCCTCCTGACTCTTTACTGTTGAAAAACATTTGTTGTTAGTGTCATCTTCGTAATTATGAACTTCACTCACAAGAACACAATGGGCCACTTTCAAGTCTTGAACATGAAACTAGGTCCGGTCCTTGTTAAGTTCACATGAAACAGCATGAGCAGGGGACAGCTACAGTGAAGCCACAGTTACAGAAATGATACCTGGCACGGAAATAAAACCAGCCAAGCTGACTGACTGAGTCGGTGTCTCCACATCAACATTTGGGAGGGAAAGACAATCAGCAGTTGTACTGATACGGGTTTTGAAAGGAATATGATTTATTGTTGTATTTATTCCATGGCATCCTATTTTTTCTAATGTGACACAAATAAGTACTTCTAAAGAACGGCCTTATTTACTTGGCTCCATCTGAGTCTTCTATATTACTCCAGGCACGTGTAAAATAGCAGAAATATAGAGAGCAACAGATATAGATATAGATACAGATAGAGAGCAAAAGGGCTATACATAAGAGGTCTTTATTAATTGCTCTAATACAGTTTCCCCACATACACTTTAATGTGTGACCATGATCTTGCAAGATGTATGACAGAGGTGCAGCAATCAGATGTAATTAATTGATAACAGCTAGCAGAGACAAACCCCCAAAGCAGGGTTCACGCATGTCTGTGAAATACTGTGATAATCAGTATTATGCAATATATACATGTATATATGCAAAATATGCCAAAGCTATTTTTATTAGAAAATGTGTTTGAAATATGATATGAAAATGTAATACTTTCATGACCAATTGTTAGACATATACTTAAATATAACATTTATAACATCTTAACAGGCACATCTATATTTAAAAGGCCATATCCGGTTAGTAACCAAAAAAGTGTGTGTGTGTGTGTGTGTGTGTGTGTGTGTGTTTTGGAGGGGGACTTTATAGCCATGATTCTGGGCAGAAAACAAGAGAGAACCATTAAAGGTAACATAAGATCTGGCTTCTCTTCTCTGTGGCTTTCAGCTGCTAAAAACAAAACAAACAAAAACACAAAATCCCATGAGACAATGTGAAAAGATGGCTGTTGGTGAAGTGTCACAGTATTGTTCCTACTGTATTGTTTCTGTGAGTGGGAGGAGTGAAATTAAATGGTGTGGCACTATACGTCAGCACAATGCATGAACTCACAAGGTTTCTTCCTGTGACTCGCCCTGAGCAAGAACATAGAGAGTACAGGGCAAAACATCTGCAGAGGAGAAAAGAGACGTTTTTGGTTAAAAAGGCTTTAAAGAAGTGGTAAACCTCTGACAGAAGTATGTCTTAGCTCCATTTTACCCTTAAGCCCATGTTAATATTAACATTTCATATGGGTAATTGCTTACAAAGAGAGGTAAACACTTGTTAAGTAGCAATGACATGTAAAATAAACTCAGACAGGCTGGTAATAAATATGAATTTTTCATCAGTCACAGAAAATGTGAAGAGAATCCATTTATTTATGTTATGAATTTGTAAGTGTGTGCATTCATTAAGAAAATTTGGTCTGTAAAACAAATCTTTGTCACAGCCAGCTATGAAAGTTAGGATAATCATTGTAATGTATGGGTTGCTGTATTCAACTTTCCTCATTTTCCATCATTACCATAGCTTGGTGAAACCTTATTCACCTGGATTATTAATGCAATGTGAAAGAGACACAAAGTATTGTCTGTGGAAATTAATCTAGAGAGCTGTACTGAGATATCAGTAACCTTTGATGAGATTTTTGTGGCCTAATTTTCATTGTGGATCTGACACCAGTTTAATCAAGGTTGCATTTTTCACAAGAATATTAGTAGTAGGAGTAGTAGTGGTTGTAGTAGTAGACATATTGTGATTATTGTTATTGTTGATGGTGGTGTTGTTATCATAAGCAGAGCTACACATACACCTTTAACCAAAGTTACTTTATTTGCTTAAATTTTAGATAATCCAATCACACGTAGTGTTATCTTAGGCTGTGTAGCGAAGGGTGAGAGCAGTCACCCCACAGCACTCCGTCACAGGCTGGTTCTGGTGTCCATGAATTTGCCAAATTTTTGCTGTTGTTTGGCATTTCATTCTTGCATTTCATCCACCAAAGTGGCCTACCTGAGTTTTGACAGTGTATATCTTCGTAAGGGCTGTCTGCAAGCTCCTCTTCTTCCCGATAGACAGAAGAGATCCACCATTACTAAAAGAATCTCTCTTAAGTAGTTCTTATTAAAGAATGAATGAGCCTTCACTTTGTGCCTGTCACTAGAATTAAAGAAGAAACTGCATATCCACTTTGTATACACAATATAGCATATATTTTTCATATATATTCTGATCAAGTCATTTACATGGATTTCTGTTGAAATCTATGCATGCAATGTGAATAATATGTTGAGGGTTCCCCTATTTCAGCAGGTAGTAAAGCATTCCTGGATTTATTCACTTTTCTCTGTACAATTCATTCATCTGCCCACTGATAATTACATCTGTGTCTATGCTGTATTTTGCTTTATGACACAACTGCCTTGTATTTTTCCCTTTTAACCTCTGAACTGTATCAGAAGATCACAAACACAATATAAAAACATATCTTACTCTGACAGAACTTCATAGTATATGTTTGTACCTGAGTGTATATGCTGGCGGCGTCTGATGTAAATTGCTAATCCCGCCATAGCAATGAAAATGCACACAGACACAGCTGAGGTCACCACAATGACCACACTTCCACTGGCCTCCTCCTTCACTATTGTATCTGTGGTAATCATCGGTATAGAAAAAAACTCAGGAACACATTTACACAGTAATGATTTATACATGATTAATACACACTGCAACTGCATGGTGATGAATAACATTGCAATAGGCTGTGATAGTGACAAGAGGCCTTGCTCGTCCTGCATACAGCTATGGACTGACTTATACGTCAGACAACAATGTAGCGTTCTTTACCTGTTATTGCACTGGTTACATTTGGTGAGCTTGTCATGATCACTTCTGATTCTAAGTCTGCAATGAATTAGGATGAGAAGGGCACAGTCAAAATCCTAGCTCAATCCAGCAAATAGTGATGATACAAGTAGTTATAATGGTGCACATACACAAGCATACACAACAGGATGCCCAAAGAAAATTCATGTATGCCACGACAGTGGCACACATTATCAGAGAGTGTCAGGCAAATAGACACACGAGCACCCACCTCTCACAACGAGCTTCATATCTTTACAGTGATGTTGCTTCCCCACGTGAATGTCACACCTGTACCATTCGGTATCACTGTATTCCAGCCCAGATATGGTTAATGATGCATTACCTGCCTTGGGGTCCCCTGACAGTCTCACCCTTCCTCGCAGAGGAATTGGAGCATAGGAGTTTTGAGAGGTATTTGTGTGAGGGTATTGGAGTATGAGGGGCATATGATCTCCCTGAACCAATTTCCACCTGACCTCTGGAGTTTGTGTATTTCCTGGCTTACTCATAACAGTGCATGGTAGGGTAACTGTTGTGTTCACCACTGCCTTGATAGAGGGTACAACTGCACAATCTTCATGGAAAAAGAGGAAATAAATATTATGTTAAATACAAGTACTGCTCAAAGAGCATGTATTATAATTAGAGGAAAGGAGATTAAGTGGTAGGCTAATATTGGCTAATATTAAACAAACAACTTATTTATTCTTCCAATTCATCAAAAACATCACAAGCAAAAATAAAATACTTAAGAGGTAATGAATGTCCTTTACCTTTGACCTTTAAAGTGACATTACTGATCATCACACAGTCCCATCCATCCCAGATCTCACAGGTGTACGATCCCCTATCAGATTTTTTTACATTCTTTAAGGAGAGAGACATGTTCCCCACTTTCGCACCCTCCTCTCCCCACTGAAGGGTTGCTCGGGCCCTCAATGAGGGCTCCAGGCCTGACCCCAGAGCCTGCTTTGGCCAGGTCAGAACTATATCTTGTTGGTTTGCTGATGTGCTTCTAGTCCATTTCATTCTGTACTGGCCTGATTGTGTACTGACAGCTGGAAAAAAACAGGGAAGTTCTGCAATGCCTCCCAAAGCAGTGGACACTACAGGCATAACAACCTCTTTACAGGAAATGTGCAGTTCAGCTTAAGGGAGAGGAAGAGAAAAAATATTAAATGAGCCACCATCCACAGTGTTCCCTGCTGCACAGATGCCATTTTCGAAGTCTGAAGAGGTATCATTCATAGGAATTCATTACACGTTTCCTGCTATTGCAATGTTGGCTTTGTCACAGCAAGGAGGGACTGCTATTTTATCTCATTAGCTATATATATATATTTTTTTTTTGAAAATTTACAACATTGCATTCTGTAAGCCTTGATAAAATTTGATTTGACACAATTATGGAATGGACCAAGAAAAAAATGAAATAGTTGCCTTGGTGAAGTTTGGAAAATGTTTCTAAATGCTCGTGTGTCAAATAACCAACATTATATTACATAATTGCCTCTATCTTATTCCACATGCTCTTTTCCCTTTTCCATACATTACATTTGAAGTTATTGTTATATAAATTGGTCAGGAAAAAATAATGATAGTATGTCATTATAAAAGGTACCACAAACAAAGGCTTCTCACAGCAGAAGTGACAGGACTAACTTGCTGATCACCATCAGTATTTCTGTTTACTCAACGAAGCTAGTCACTGCACATTACAAAGTAGGTGTATTGAATTTATTTTACTAGCAGCAATTGTGGTAATCATAATTCTTAATGTACAACATCATTAATTTTCGACATTTTCACATTAATGATCAAGTTCCTCTCTCCAATGGACTATACAGAATAAAATTGAACCATACCCTACATTACATACACTTTCAGATTTTAAAGCATGTCACACTGGAGTTATGTGGACTGAAACAACAAATACTTACTGAAGCACGTAGGAGGTCCACTGATTATCATTAGAATTAATAGCAGTAAATAATTACACAGAGGCATTGCCCTGTTCATCTTTAGCAGCGTTGTAGATTCCAGTCACTTTGTTTCACTCTCTTTAAATCTATCCTCCCATTTCAGTGGACTTACAGCTCAGCTTCTGCTTTCAGTTCTCCTTACCAGTCAATCAGGTTTCTGTTTGATTAGACCCTAACTAGTAACATAACATTAACCCCTTTGACATGCTAGGATTGTGGGGAACGCTGGACTGTAAACTGCTGTGGTGGTGCATGTAATTCTGGTCATCTCAAGACTGGACTACTGCAATGCTCTCTTGGCTGGCCTACCTGCATGCACTATTAAGCCTCTGCAGTTGATACAGAAGGCGGCTACATGTCTGGTTTTCAACCAACCAAAAAGGGCTCACATTACACCTCTCTTGGTCTCACTCCACTGGCTCCCTGTAGCTGCCTGTATTATGTTCAAGACCTTGATGCTTGCACACAGGACCAACAAAACTGCACCTACCTACCTGAACTCACTACTGCAAGCCTATGTTGCCTCCTGCCTGCTACGCTCTGCTACCAAATGGTGTCTGGTGGTCCCATCGCATCACAGTGCAAAATCACCATCCAGAACTTTCTCTGCCATTGTCCCCTGATGGTGGAATGAACTTCCACACTTCATCCCTCTCTGTCTTCAAGAAACATATGAAGACACAGCTCTTCCGCTCTCACTCAGCGCCTGAAACACTACGCCTTAAAGGAATTTCTTCTGTCTCAAAACTTTTTCCGACTAAACTTGTAAAGTAAAAAAAAAAATACAATCTATTGGTTTAACACTTGTTATCTCTACCAGCTAGCTTGTATCCTTATCTGGCCAACCATTGAAACCTGGTCATACAGCGCTTCTAATATTGTTGACACCTTATGGTTTTTTTGCTTGTGTTGTATTCTACCTCATTTGTAAGTCACTTTGGATAAAAGCCTCTGCCAGATGAATAAATGTAAATGTAAATGTAATGAATTTCAGTAATACATAACTGAATCAGGCACAGAACGTTACAGTGAATCCCATTCAAACTGGGGAAACAATGAAGAAAATAGTTTGTTGGAGCATTGCCCCTCGTATCAGAAGGACATGTACCTGTAACCCAGATGTGACGTCATGGTAAGGCCAAACTTCACTAAAATTTCTCTGATAAAAATCCAGTTACTTTCATGGGTAAATATGATAATTGTGGGTCATACAAGTAACCCTGAATGAGTCTATTTGCCAAGATATCACACAGTAGAATAGCAATGGAATTGTATGTCTGGAAATGTATATTTAAAGAACGTTTTGTAAGGAATAATATCATGTGGGTCAAAAGGAGCAAGGTACATCACTTACAACAGGGTGAGCAGACCCATTTCAGATATGACCCTACCATCAAGACACACCGCTGATCCTGGATGTCAGGAGGGAAGAGGCTGAACCCCTTTTCATTGCTGAAGTGTAGCATGTTGGACAATGGAGAGAGAACCAGCTCCAAAAGGTTGTTACAGGCAATAGTTACAATTTGAAGTCGTGACATTCTAGCATTTTTTTTCTATTCAATCAACTGAGACTGTGGCTTCTTTTATCCCTGCCCCTGACCTATTTCCTAACCCCAACTTCTTTCTGTTTTAGCAGGACCTAACCTGGACCATTTTTTCAGTTCTCTTAAGGTGGGTTTATTTTCATGGAGGGATGGTAAAACTCAAAAGAAACAACAGCTTTTCTTTTTCAACAAACCAGTAAAATGCATTTTCCTGCCCTTTAGACTGTGTGCTGCCTTCTCTCTGTCCAGCCCCAGAGGCAGTGTGATTCCATGCCATAGACATTTTAAAGTGTGCTGATACCTTAGCGAGGAGGTGGGGATGCATGCCTTCATTGCACGTCTGATAGCTGCAGCACACCCCCACACTGCCAGAGCCACAAACAATGAGGACACTGGAGAGATAAGTCATTCTGGCATTTCAAATGACTTTATGTATCTTTTATGATGAGGAAGACCTGTCATGGTATTCATGGTTTAACTCTATACTATATCATTCCTTCCTTTTCTCCTTTCTTCCATTGCTAACAACCATGTGCATGATTGTGTGTGTGTGTGTGTGTGCAAGTATGCGTGTTTGTGTGTGTGTGCAAGTATGCGTGTTTGTGTGTGTGTGTGTGTGTGTGTGCAGGTATCCGTGTGTGTGTGTGTGTGTGTGTGCGCGTGTGTGTGTTTGTATGAATGTGTGTGTGTCCATGTGAGTGTTTGTGTATATTTTGCCTATTATGAAGCTAAGCATGAGGTCCCTCTGCTTGATTTCTGATCCTGCTTTCTCCAGGCTTGCACCCAGTTTAGGTCTCACTGCATGTGAGAGGAGAACTTGAGCAATGACCAACACATTCTAACATTAACTCTCACACTTCCTCTACGCCTCTCTATTTAGGCACACCACAAAGGCTTTGACACTTTCAGTATTAGCTCTTGACCCAGCCTCTTCGTGTCTCTACCCTGCTTACTCTGTCTCTCCTGTCTAACTCGCTTATTTTCTCATTCACACAAGAAGACAGACATGGACAAAAATGTACAGGGTAAATTATTTTATAATTTCAATGAACTCTTCTTAATCTCTCTCGCTCTCTCTCCCTCTCTCTATCTCTCTTCTTTGACAGCAGACGTCTATTTTCCATGTCTATTTCACTGTGTTGTTGTTCCTTATATCTCTTTGATATGTAATGTCCCTCTTCTTTCTTTGTTCCAGCTGACTTTGTGCATATATATACTTTATATGTATGTGTGTGTGTGTGTGGGGGGGGGGGGGGGTGCTTATTTCCTGTAGTTCCTCTAATTCGTGCTTGTGCACTGCAATGCAGAAATGCAGGAACTAATGAATTGTCAATATGCTGAAAATCCACTATCACATGAGTCTTTTATCTACATATCAATTTGTTAAATGCTGAGCTGTGGAAGTCACTTCTCATGTTCAAATGATAATATTCTCAGGTTTTTTTCATGATAATTCTTGATAATTTTAGCTCTGGCTGTGTTGCAGTGTGGACAAGATTCAGAGCATTGCATCAATTCTAATGTTTCCTGGGTTATTTCTAACACAAAAATACCTGTCAAAACCAAGGTGGAAAGTCAAACAAGAATGCATGTATTGTACTGTATGTGTACTTCACTGTTAGGCACCGTGCACAGTCAGTTCCTCCTGGGTGGAAACAATTGACTTACAACCAGTACGCTAATTAATTCTGTTTATGTTTATTGTGTCTTCATGCACACATCATCAGAAAAGTATTAAGGTAATAGAAATTCAGATTTCAGCTTAAATTATTTTAAAGTGTTACTTGGGTTTTTCACTGACGTTAAATGCATTGTGTAGGCGTGAGCACGCATGTGCGTGTCATTTTATGTTTGCATGTGTGTGTGTGTCTGTGTGCATGCATGTGCATGTGTATGTGTATGAATGTGAATGTGTTTCGGCATACATGTGAGATTATGTTTGGGCATAGAAATATCTGTGTGCATGTATAAGTGTGTGTGTAGATGAATGGGTGTCTGTGTATGAGCCTCAGCTTAACTTGGTGTCTGCTTTCAATTTGAAACCGCTGAACTGAATTTAGTCAGATATCTTGTTAGAATCTTGTTAAAATTTTGTTTTCTGAAACTTTCCTTGGAGGTTAACTTTGAACTAAAGAGAGGAATACAGTACATAGGCTAGCACACAGAAGCAATCACTATGTTAGTTATGAAATAGAGCAAGTTTGCTCTTATGATCAATTTTATATTTAGAAACTAACATAGAGGTTCTCTTTCTTTCTGTATGATTTTCTAAACTGAAGTATTCTCAACAGACAACAAGTCAAGTCACAACAGCTGAATTCACTATCCTTTCTCTAGTGTAAACTTAATTCATGTGCAATACAAGCTGCTTCCTCCTTCCTCCTTTCACTTCTTGCCTATGCAGTGTTATACATTTCACAGTTTTTTCTCCAAATAAGGAAATACAGTTCAACAGAATAATTCAGTATCTAATTTCTTTTAAGGTGGAAAAGCGTTTGGGATTCTTAAATCCAAACAAGAAGAAAAACTGGAGTCAATAAATCAGGTGTGTGTGTGTGTCTGTGTGTCTGTCTGCCTAATTATCTGTCTGTTTCTTTAGTCTGTCTTTGTTTATCTTGTTTAAATTCGTAGCTCTGACATCAACATGTTCATAGGCCTAGCACTATGCACCATGGCATAACTGGGCGTTATGATCAAATATCCCTTCTATCAACTTTATTTTTTAGTATCATGGTCACAGGCACAACAGGAATAAACTGTAATTGTACAGATAAATAGTTGCACAAGCCTGCGCATATTAAATTCAGAAATGGTCATGCTGGAATGTACAACAACTGTGCAACTCAAGGCCATAAAATACAAATGTAAAATTCTGTTGCTTTGTGAAGACATTTCTTGATGATCCCAAATATGCAGATGAAGAGGACCTCAGCTCCAAACTGGATTCCTTTAAGAGTGAGTAATAATCGTAACCAGTAGGCCTACGGTGGTGCAGTGTGACTGAGGAAACAGCATACACGACCAATTGCAGTCAGGTGGTTTCGTCTTCAGATATTATTGCACATTGGTACACTGTCAAAAAAAAAACATTTTAAGTGTATTCTGTTAAATGGCTTTCTTACTGCTTTTAAGATGTCATCTTGAAAACCCTATATGATTGCAGCAGTGAATCGTTCATTTGTCTTTGGCATACAAACAAAGATCACAGAGGCATTTGGCCGAGAGACAGTTAGAATACATTTTCCATGGCAAAGACTTCACTCTTGGTTGATCCATTCAGTTTTGTGTTTTTTCTTCGAATATGCAATAACATGCTGAATTCACATTTTTGTCCAGATCTGTCTGACCAAATCCAACAGGCATTCAGATAACATACACTTCCTTCACTGGTCTCAGTGCAATCAAAAACACCTCAGAAACACAGCGATGTTCAGAATATCAGTCTGGTTATGCCAGCAACAGAATCAGCTGCTCAGCATATGAAATGTGTCTGTATTTCAGTATAATGTTGTGTCATAAATCATGTCATGTAGCATTTACACTGAATTTACATTTTGAAACTCATCTGGGTACTATCCTGATGCCAATATACTCTTCTTTCTGCAGAGAAATATGTGGAGTTTGATCTCAATGACCAAGGAGAGATAGGTAACAGTAATGAAAAGCACATTTATTTATGTTATTCTCAGTGACGTTCACAACACCATCCATTTAAAATCCTCATATGAATGCCTATTATGCTAGACAATTTGCACATAAGTTATTTTAGATACAGGTTGAGCAAACTGAAACATGACTTTACTGTGCATGGCCAAGAAGTACTCAGCATCAGAACATGCATTAATAATACTCTCATCAAAACTTCACACGTTTATGTAAAATGCAATGCATTTGTGTATTATGATACGTGCATCCCTTCATCACCTGAGGCAGAAGCTCAACAGTTGCAGAATTATCCGTTGCACAGAATAGCATTAGTAAATTTTACTTAAGTAGCAGTTACTCACTAGTCTTGCACAATGCCGCCTGAAGTACATTCTGGAGTCTGCCATTGAAGTTGGCATAAACAAGAGATAACCTTGTAATCATGCTTTTTCTTTAAACTGTATCTAAATATTCCAGAAAAAGAAAGTTTGCACACTGTTGCTAATGATGAATACATGAATTCAACACAAGAGGGATTCATGTATTCATCATTGCTGCACAGTACCTATCAAACCTAGCCAACTAAACCTACTTTGCCCGCTCAAATCTGCCTTATGCAACTTATTATGCCATACAAAACTCTACCTACCTACACCCTAACTACGAATGTCATAGTTTTGTTTCAGTTTGACTTGAAACTCAAACATAATCCAAAGCAACATTAACTAGCTCTGCACAGTTTGAGTTTTCAGTTTACTTTTGACAAATTAAGAAATAACAAAAAAAAAACCTACCATGTCGATTGTGAGCTAAAGCTCTACTCATGTTCTACTCATGTCACATTCATCTTGTCATCTCTCTCACTCATTTTGTCCTAACTTGTCTTCCTAACTTGCCTTGTCAGACATGATGGGACTTAAGCGCATGCTGGAGAAGCTGGGCGTGGCCAAGACTCACCTGGAGCTCAAGAAGATGATAGCAGAGGTCGTGGGAGGGACTTCGCGAGACACCATCAGCTATACTGACTTTGTGAGCATGATGCTGGGCAAGAGAAATGCCATATTGAGACTGTAAGTCTGAAAATTCCAACATGTTATTTCAGTCATGATTTCAGATGTAATCTGCTGTGTAGTCAGCCAGTAAATGAATCTACTAATTAGCCACTAAAAGGTTAGTGTTAGTAACAGACTTACTGTTGATGCTACCCAGGCAAGAGTGCATGAGTTCTTGATTTAATCTGCAAAGCAAATACATTTGAAAGTGTAAGAGTAATTAAAGAGTTGGACTAGTAGTCCAAATATTGCAGGGTCAAATATTGCAGTGTTGTTGAGCACTTGAGCAAGGTGCTTAACCCAAATTCCTTCAGTAAATACCTATATGTAGAAATGTAAGCAATGGAAGTCACACCAGGTAAGGGTATCTGCCACACCAATATGTAACACAAACACAAAATTTGTTCAGTTGAGTATTTTGAATGACCAAGCTAAAATTAGCTATGTTCCATACACAAATACTGAATATCTGCACAGCTGAATGGCATAAATGATGAAAATTTTGTCAGCATATCTGATGAAATTATGAGTACATTAACAGTTAGCAACCAATGTCATGTAATGTTAATAGTCATTTTTAATAACAGTAGCTTTTACTTAGTGTAAATTCTGATTCGTTATTGTATGCAGCTGAGTCACATATAGATATTTCAGACTTCAGATAGATTGCTAGCACTATTAGGCCTAACTCTGAAGCTCCAATGTTGCATCAAGAGTGATTATGAACTTTCTAATGGTAATGCAATGCAACTGCAATGGTAGGCCTAATGAACTTCTTGTGTTCTTCCTCTAAATGTGGTTCCTTCTCCCTCCCTTCCCCCTCCCTTCTATCACATGCACACAGGATATTGATGTTTGAGGACATGGGGAAAGACCAAGAACCCAAGGAGAATGGTCCACCACCCCGCAAAACTTTCTCTGACCTTCCCTGAAGTCATGCTTTTTTGCATTTGGATATGACAGATCGAGACAAATACTAATATACTGAACATCAATGTTATAGGGAAAAAAAATAATGCTACATGCAATTATAATACAATGAGTACGCAGTAACGTTGTATCCACCTATTATTCATTTAGTTTGATTTAGCTTGGTTATACTGTGTGAAAATGATAAACATTGGAAGTAAAAAAAAAAAAAATCAGTGTAATAGCCTATTGTAATTGTTGTACAGTATGACAATAAAACGTATGCAAAATACACTTTCATTAGCTGTATTTATTTTAAGGTAAAACGTATGAATAAGTATGGGTAAAATGAGAAATCACGGGTTGAAGTGTGATTTAATAACAACTCCTACTCTCCGAGCTGATAAATACGTTCATTCAGGGGCTGTATTCAGATATGATAAAATATATATATATATATATATATATGATAAATTAGCCACACCCTTGTTTTCGCACGACCCGCCCCCTGTATTGCCTGTGTACAGTGCAGTGGCCGCTGATGGTATGTAAGTGATGGATGAGTCTCCTTCTATGTAGGTAGCAAACGTCAGTTAATTTTTCTTTTTTATTAAATGAAAAGAAACGAGAACCCAACTCAGCCATTTCACAAACATCTGCCCCACAGTCCCATTCCATTATTCCCTAATAATATTATATATCTTTCTTTTCGTTTGTGCTTTCCATATAGCTAGCTAACTATAAACAGACCAGCCTCTGCAGCTGGCTAGCTGGTTGCGTTGTTTTGCTGGCCATCTAGTTACGGAGCAGCGAATCGCACTGGTGTTTGACAACTGCATTTTCAGTGTCCATTCACATATCTAGGTAACATTAGATCTGCAGAGATTCGAAATATATCGGGACTACGCCAGGTTTGTATGTTTCATCATTATGGTGTGTAACTTCGATAGTTTACGTTTGCAGCATAGTTAACTTGCAAGCCAAATGCCTTTTATTCAACGGTGAGTTTGCTAGTCATTCAGTTAGCTAGCCAATGTGTATGAAGTTGGATGCAATATAAAATGAGAAGAGAAGACACAAGTTATTAGTTTTGTTGTTGATGATGGTTTGGAACGTGGGTGGCTGTTGGTGGAAAGCGGGGTAGAGTGATGCAAAAACATTGGATGTAGCTAGAAAGCAAGTAAACATTGCCAAATAGTTTCTCACATGCAGACAGCCGGCTTGTTGATGTTATTGACTGCATCAACATACACTTCTGGGGCCTAACCTGGTTAGCTTTCTAACCTTAACCACTCTGCTGTCGCCATTTTATTAGCTAACCTTAGCTACCTGGATTGCGTTAGTTATTTCTATGGTTAGACTAGGTGGAGAGTATTAGTCATCTAGCGCGTTAAACTATTTAGCTAGCTGGCTGCCGACACGTGTTGTGCGAAAATACCGTCTAACGGTTGTCATTATATTTTGACAACGGTTTATTTAGCTATATGATGTTAAATTTACGTGCATGCGTGCAGATGATGTTATATAGTCAAGTTATCTGTAATTAACATATTTTCCTTATTCGCTTTGGTGCTAACTAGCCAGGAAATATGACACATAGCTTGCTGGCTCGCTAACGTACTTGTTATGCTATCTGAAGCAAATATTATTTGAGGCATCTCTAATATTATCTCTAGCTGGACCGTAGCTATTAGTTGTTAGGTTGATTGCTACCTAGCTTAATTAATTAATTAACTTAGCTAGGTAGGTTGTCTAAGGCATATTGTGGTTACTCTTTTGAGATAGTTTAGCAAGATAGCTCTCTGGTGAATTAGCTGACTTTCAGATGTTGCGCAAGAACTCAAAGTGAACCTAGGACAGTTATTTAACAACACTGTTATCATAGTCCAAGTGTGTCAGCTAACGTTAAATAACTACCCTGTGAAATCGGATCGATTCGGTATTTGTGATTGTTACATGAGAGTGTGTATCGTTAGTTGAGGATATGATTGAGGATGTGACGTATGATGGAAATAATGGGTGTGATAAGAGGCAATTCTAATATGAGCTCCTTAGCGCGGTGGCTCAGGTTAATGTAGATGGGTTCCCATATTCATCACATTGTAGCTGTACTTCATTTGGTGGTGTATGAATATATTCATGCATGGTTATCGTGTTTGTTCCCGCTCGGGCTGGTTCCAACAGAGTTCCTTAATAACTACGTATTGTTTTGAGCACTGTGTCAGCATATTCCGAAGTCGTCAAAACACACCTTCATTTGTATGTCTTGTGATTCGTGTGAAGGAGGGTTAGCGGGCAATAGCAGCCCTTTCATCAAGTTTTGCGTCTTGTATTAAACCAACTCTTCACTCTCTTAGAATAGGAATTGTGCCCTTTTGAAATTGTGAATGTTGCGGGTCTGCAGCTCTGTGTCTCTTGAATGTCCTGTCCAATACATTTAATTCACTAACATTTCACTCTTAACTAGTCTCAGGGCTCACCGTACTCAATGAGCGGACAGCGCAATGTCCGAGCGCCCTGGGCAAACGGCAAAGGGGAAAGATGGCAAAAACAAGTATTCGTCTCTCAACCTGTTTGACACATATAAAGGAAAGAGCCTCGAAGCACATAAGCCAGTTGGTAAGAACCTTTTGCCTCACTTTCTCTCGGGTAATGTAATAATCTCTCTGATCGTATGTGTCCCGCACTTTAAATGACTTGAGGCATATCACAGAACTGGGGTATTAAAGGACAGGGATAAGAAGTTGAGAGTAATACTGTATTTCTGTCAAAAAAAGAAATATTGGCACTCAGTGCATTGATATGACATCCTATTGTGGTCTAATCTGTAATCAGAATTGGCTTCAGTTGAGAATTACAATAATAGGGTACTTAATGTTGATGGATCCTTTATGTCTAGGATTCCCAGAATGTCTGCCAACGGTGCCCAGCATCATTTTGGTAGTTTGGAAAAAGCAAACATTCAGTATGGATTTCAGAATTAATTTACCACTTGATCATAAGAAATGATTTGCTGTTTTTTGTGTCTTAAAAATGCAATTTAGTGTTAAAAATGTTAAAATACATGGCAACGAACAAATGATCTTCTATTCAATTATTATATTCTTTTTATTAGTTTATTAGTTGCTTAACAGACACTTTTATTCAGGGTGACAAACATGGCCTACTCTCTGAATGTCAACACATGGATTTTATATGAATTTACCTGTAGTCCTCTGGTTACAAGCCAGGTTCATTAACCACATGGCCATCTTTTCTATTTTGTGCTTTTGAAATGGCACTTTAAAACGTCTGAAAACCTGTGGTTGTTAACACAATTTTGTATTATGTTTTTTCCCCAAGATTGTTACATGTATTAACTCTGGCCACACTTTAAGCCCAGTGGGAGTCCCTGGTGTATTTTTTTTTCGTGAGGGTTGTTAGCACTTTGGTAGGCACTTTGTACACACAGTGTTTTTTTAAACATAGCACACCGATTACAAATGTAGATACTTATCACTGATCAACTGTTAGGGCCCTCGAATTTCTTGTTAAGGTGCAGTGTCTGAACCATAACACCAGTGCAAGAAGCACTGGGAAGAATAGCTTGAGTTGCAAGTCAGAATGCCAGTGTGTCAGTATAGAATGAATATACTGTTCTCAGCGACATCATATCTGTGTTTAATGCACTGTGCTGTTGAGTCTGTGAATTCCACTGTATTGAGTCCTCTCTTTCTCACTCTCCCCCCTGTTCAGTTCCTCCCCGCCATGGTCTGCAGTCCCTTGGTAAAGTTACCTCTGCACGGCGGATGCCCCCACCAGCCAACCTGCCCAGTCTGAAGGCAGAGAACAAAGGCAACGACCCCAACATTTCTCTCGTCCCTAAAGACGGCACAGGATGGGCAAGCAAGCAGGAGTCTGCCGACCCAAGGAGGTAAGGCCATGCTGTCAGCTTGTGCCAGAAATGTCATACAGTATCTTACAAGTTTCATAAAGTGGAGCTTCCCACAGTTTGGAAGGGGGCATAAGTGTGGCTAATATAGAAACTGTTAAAGTGGAGTTTGTGGAAGTGAAACCATGAACCACCAAATCCTATTCTGATGCTCTGGTCATCTGAACAACTTGAGCGGCTTATTAAAGATTGCTGTCCAGTGACCATGGAGATGTACATGGGCGATTGTTCTTCAGTCTCTTAAAAAAGCAACCCGCTGAAGAATCTAAGGATTAAAATAACATGAGGCAGATGACATGCAAATCTTACACAACTGAATTTTTGGGTTGAGAAACATTTACCTATAACATTCTGTATTGGTAATCCAACCAAGTTTCAGATAAACAGTTTACCTCCTACAGCTGGCTAACAATTTAAAATTATTACATTTATGCATGTTAAGCTATCTTATGAGAAGGGTTGCTGAAGCATATGTATTTTTATTTTGTTTATTATTGTAAGTCTCCTAGTGAAATGAGACAAGACATCAAAACACATCTCAAAAACACAGGGAAGAGCCACTCATTATGACAGTCAAATTGAGGTCAAGAGCTTTCAGTTCCCAATGAAAGGGAAACATACTGCTCAATGTTGTGCATGGGAACATTAATTAATGTGTCTGTGCATTGTGTGGGGATGTGATGTATGTAGCAGTTGTGAACTTTGTTGAACTGACCTGTCCTCCTCCTCCTCCTCAGTACCGATGTATGGTCAGCTCAGCAGCCGGCGTCGCAGCAGCCTGTGGCTATGCAGACGCCTGCGTCCAGCCAGCCGAGGAACCCACCAGTCCCAGAGGTACTGCACCATAGTTCACACACTCATCTGTGTAATGATATATACACAGTAGGCCAAAGGCAGGTGGGGAAATTTGTCATTATGGTTAAGCCCCTTTTCATTTGGCACAGAAGGTTTCCTCATCTCCTCATTTGAAATGGGAGATGTAAGATGTTATATTGAACAAGGCTTCAGCTCCATGGATATACATTTCAAGCATTTCACTGTGATTACAGTGATCTATTTCATTACCAGTTTATTGCAGTTTTGATGTTGTGGCTTTTCTTCAGAATTCTGGATTGCAAATAAACAAATGTAGCCTTTATATAAGAGTATAAAAGACCTATACATGATCTTTTTGGAGATTTTAATGATATCGATCATTTCTCAGACACATGGGCTGGTTTGCCAAAAGATATTATTGAAGTGCCTGGAAATAGCTGTACTTGACTGTACAAGAGGTCACTGTATTTTTGTGACAAGTTTGTATTTTTGTCCTGATCAGTTTTAATGTGCTGGCAAACAAGGTTGAATACCTAGAGCATGAAGAATCCGTGTGTGTGTGTGTGTGTGTGTGTGTGTGTGTGCACATGCACGCACATGCCTGTATGTGTGTGTGTTTCAGGCCCCAGCTTCAGCTCTCGCCACAGGGGCAAAGTCCTGGGCTCAGGCCAGTGTCACGCATGGAGTGCCAGGAGATGGTGAGACTCTGCACCACTGATGCCTTGTCTTTCTCATGATGTCTTATAGAGGTTTCCAGTATCGGGCATCTGTGCATGCTGCATCAAACTCAACATCAGACAGAAGTTCTTAAAAAGGGTAATATTTGCGTTATTGAGGGCAGTAAATCACTGTTCTCACCTACTGCAACAGACGTGCAAGCTTAACTATAGTAAATTCTCAAAAGAAGAAAATGCTCACTCAGATTCTGTGTGCATTTAAGACTCAGTTTTAATATTCACACATTAACAAGTTGTAATTCAAAAGTCTTCATCAGAAGTATTCATTTGTTCTGTTGAAGAGCTTTGCTTGAGTTGGAACACTTTTCTTTCATGATCCACATTTATAAGGTTTACAGATTTATACCTTAAATTACTGCCAATAATTTAAAAAGCTGGGCTTGCCACTAAAACATTGCATACAGTTTCTTTTAATTTTATGAAATGTTTGTTAAACATTAAGTAATGCTGGGTACGGATAGTGCAGCATATTACAATTTACAGGACTTGTATGAGCTGTGATTCTGTGGGTTGGACTTAGACTGTGCTTCTTATGCACAATGACTGCTGTTCAGATCTTCCTCTTGGCTTTTGATTAATGCTGGTAGTTGGCAAGCTCAAAACTCAGCTTGGAACTATGAGAAGGCCAGAAACTGAAACGGGAAGTTCTCTTGTCTGCCTTTTGCTTTTCTTTCTCTGGAATTTTGCCTCCCTGTATATTCATCCATTGTCTGCCCCCTGTCAGTGTACACTTAAGGACCAAAACTGGGTTTCTGTAGGTGGAAAGGGATCAAACCAACCATCGCCATTCTCTCGCGAGGAATTTCCCAGCCTGCAGGCGGTTGGAGCCCAGGACAAAGCTGGCAGGGAACAGGCCACTACAGATCAGTGGTATGGGCCCGGACCAAGCCTCCGCCCACAGAGTGAGTACCAGATTACATTACATTTATGTTTAGTCATTTAGCAGACACTCTTCTGTGGTGTCCAAGGATCATTTCATAAAGTGGCTTGAAAATGGTACATGTAAGACACAGCTCTCCTGCCACCTCACTTTCGTTCCCTTTCTCCCTTTTCTTTGTCTTTACCGTATGTTCTGTCTCCACAGATGTGATAAACTGGCAGGATGGGGGAGACCACGCCCTGAATGTGGTCCAGCCCCGAGGGGGGGTAGGAGAGGTTGGGGTTGAGGGGGCGGTGTTGTTGGAGGAAGCTATAGAGGGAGTGCATTCCCGTCACCAACAGCAGCAGACCTCATCCTCTCACATACCCCAAAGTTACTCCTCTGCCACCAGCCCCACCCTGCCCCTGCCACCGCCCCCTGTAGTCCCCCAGTTCCCCCCCTACAGAGGGATTGTGCCTCCATTTGTGAGTACAGCTTCTAAGCTTCTTAATTCTAAGACTTCAGCAGTATTGGTTGACTATAGAATGAAGGAGTTATGTCAGGAATCAGAGGGTTTTAGAATTGATGTTTCGCACATAAATGAATTACACTTTTGATGTAAAATACATTAGACGAGCCTTCATGTCAGTCAGTGTCCGCGTCTGACCCTGTGAACGCAGCCACACCATGTGGTTTGCCGGTATGATTTGAGCCACATTATGGTTTAGACACTTTCCATGAAAAGAGTCTTGCTGACCAATTATGGTTGAAGTTGTTGTAGTGGAATTTAATTATTAGCCTGTTTAACAGCTGGATAGCTGACATATGTATCCCCTTTCCCATTTCTTTCAGATGTACCCTCCATACCTGCCTTTTCCATCCCCGTTTGGCCCCCAGGGGACCTACAGGTACCCAATGCCTTCTGAGGCCCCCAGGCAAGTGGGAAATACAGACAGATGCCACATATCTCTGTCTCCAGATGAGCAGCACTTCTTTTTTTGCTGTTATTGTCGTAAAAACTGTCAGCCAATCTCCTGAAGCACAGGACAGTAACCCATGTTACTCTCACCCTTGATGTACTGTCCAGTTGGCTATATGCGTTATATCAGACCCCACAGTCAGTATCACTGCTCCCTTTCTTCCGTTCTGCAGGTTCTCTCGCGTGCAAAGTGGGCAGGCTTCCCAAGCAGGAGGGTCCCTGGATCAAGGGCGAGAAGCAGTGAAGCGCCCCTCCATTCTAAAGCAGGATGACTTGAAGGAGCTTGATGAGCTGGATCATGATGGGGATGAGGGCTGGGCTGGTGAGACACATTCAAAACCTGTAGCCTGTACACATTTTAGCAAGATCTGGGGACTGAGTGACAGAATTTCCAGGTTATATGGTTTCATAGACCATGCAAGTCTGTGTTTGAATTTATCACAATAAATTGTTTGTGGTGGAGGTTGCTGTGCTGTTGTTCAAATAAAACCTGACATGTATGAGCTATATAACAAACACACAGATAGTTTCTCTTAGATTGCACTGCATAACACATTGTTACAGAATATTTTACGGCACAATATACAAAAGACAAATACTGTACAACACAGGACGTATTGACACATTTAAAAAGCCACTATCAGCTTTATGCATCCCACCAACTTTGAACAGTTGTATTTTATGGAGTAGAGTAACTGAAGTGTGTTCAGCCGCATTACATGAGTCCTTACCCTATCTGGAAATGACCTTTTGTCTTAAGGGGCACACGAAGAGATAGACTACTCGGCCAAGCTGAAGTTCAGCGACGATGAAGGAGAGGAAGACTTGGATGAGGACAAAAAGTGCACTTGGTGAGATGGGCCCTGGAGAAGAATTTTATGTCTAATTGATTATGATGAGGATTTTCTGTTTTAGAGAAATTAACTTCCTCTCACTGACAGTTTGGATCATGTCCAAATATAATGCTCAGATGAAATGCAGTGAGCTTTACTGGCATTCTCGTCAGCAGTTTGGCACTTAAGGTGAGGCACATGCTGAAAAGAACATCACCCCCCCCCCGTTGAAATTTGGAGGTGGATCTTTGTGATTCTGTTACATCGCCGGCTTGTGGTGCCGGTTTTAGAATCAAAAGAAGATAAGCGTGTGACAGGATATTCCAGCTAAAACTCTTTTACTGCTACCAATAATGCTCTGGCATGGTAGGAAATAGACATTCTAGCATGATAATGAATACAAACATGCCTCCAAATTGACAAAGAAATAGTTAAGTGAACAAGAAAATAATCTTCTTTTACTGGCCCTCTCAATCTTCAGATCGTGTGAAGACCTGTAAAATATATATGGTGTGAACAAAAGATAGCAATAAATGAAGGCAACCGTGAAATCTGAATAAACAGGGAAGCTCTCCGTGAGCGAAAATGGGGAAGTGCCGCGGGCAGTTCCTCTCAATGACATCGGTGCCAAAGGTGGATACAGAGAATACCAATTACAAAGATGTTAATACATTTGAACATGGTTTTTGCTTTCGAAAAATGTATGTTTATTTGTTGCACATATGTTCTATGTAGTGTTGTTTGTGTTAAAAGCATGTTAAAGATAAGAATCTTTTTAATGTATTTGAAAAATAATTCCACAGTTGCTTTTTTTTCTGTGGAGTAATATTTTTGTAAAAATGTCATCAGGGTTTGAACAAATGTGGAAGTGAAAGCAGTGAAACACTAATATTGTATGCAACATGTCAATGACAAAATTAGCCAACAGTATAAACATTGGAAGTATTTGGTTGGAGTTGTAAATGCAGTTTGCATTTTGCAAAGGCAAATTAATGTTTTCACCCTTTCCCAGGGAATCCAGGGACAATAAGCAACCCATAGAGGGACCCACCCCGGGCAGACACAGTCACAGTCCTGTCAGCAGAGGTGACACCTGTCGTACCACTCCCTCCTCCAATGACAGTGCTGCCCCGCCTTCGCCCAGAAAGCCAGACTGGGCTGAAGATGGGGCAGGTGACTGGGTAACACAGAGCAGCCGCACTCCCTACCAGGTAATTGACACAGGGTAGAACTGGTCAGGATTTTCAACTGTCTTAAAGGTTTTTAACTAACTGTCAAGTGTGTGTATCCTCAGCTTTAAACAAATACATAATGTAATACAGTCCAGCCTCCTTCACTTTAGGGCCACAGCGGTTTATTTCCCTTGTGTTCTAGCTACAGAGAACTTCAAAGAAGATACACAGTTTGGTTGGTTTCAGTCACCCAAATTAATCAGAGGTCTGGTGTTCATGTTTACATTTGCCAAGCTTTCACTTATACATTCCCCTCCTTTGTCCCCCCTCCAGGACTGTCCCTCCCTGCAGCCGGGCTCCACGCCGATCTCTCCTACCTCCGCCCCCTTCCAGAAGCTCTCCGCCATCCCGTCTCCCTCACTTCCCCGGCACAAGCAGCCCTCCGCCACCCCCACGCCACTCCCGCTGTCTCAGGCGGAGGACGAGGGTGAGACGTGGCGACAGCGGCTGAGGCAGTCCTCCTCGGAGATCACTGCCGCTGTGGAGCGAGCGAGGAGGCGCCGGGAGGAGGAGGAGAGGAGGATGGAGGACGAGCGGCGGGCCGCCTGCGCCGAGAAGCTGAAACGGCTGGATGAGAAGCAGCAGCGGCAGCAGCAGAACAAGCCCGACGTCATAGCCAATGGCAACCGTAGCCCCTCCCTCTCTGCCTCAGGCCCCTCCCCCACCCTCAGTCACCCCTCGTCCCCTTGCTTGGACTTTAAGGAGCCCCCCCTCCTGTCTGCTCAGACAAGAGAAAGGCAGGGCAGCAACAGCAGCTATGATTCCAACACAGGTGAGTGTGGTCATACGAAGACGACTACATGATACACAGCGATACACAGTTAAAAGTATGTTAGCAAGCTAGCTAATTGTCAGAATGCTTGTTGCTGCAGACCACTTTAGGTTTTCAGGTGTATGAAATGGAGCAGAGTAGGGAAAGAAGAGTATGCCGTAGTAAACTAGTATCAGTCATGTTATGTGATAGTGTACTGTTCTGCTCCCATTGGCTGCCCCCAGACTCTCAGCGATGCCTGCCACCCACGGCAGTGCAGCTTGCCGTCCAGGACATAGCTGAGGCTGGGGAAAGGGAGGAGGAAGGTGTAGCTGCCAGCAGCATTCAGACCGCAGGCGGTGCAGATTTGGTAAAGATGGAGGGTTTCGGGGGTGGAGCTGGACGCCATGGGGGTGGCCTTCATGTTCAGGGGTACTCAAAATACCAGAAGTCTCTTCCTCCTCGCTTCCAAAGACAGCAACAGGTCAGTGTTCATATCATAAGATGAGTTTTGTGAATCGTGTAGGTTGGTATGTGGTTTGTCAGTGTACCCCCTGCAGTCACTCAGTTTCATTTTTTATTGTGTATTTTTCCCATCAAGTCAGAGAAAAGGAATTCATTATCTGTAAATGGACCATCTGTATATTTTCTTGTACTTGTATTTTACACTGCTAAAATGTCTCTGTCCAATGTCCAGTATGCTCTTAATTGCCGTCAGTAGTTTTTAAAGTTCAATTTGATCATCAGAAGATTTCAGTAGGATTACATCTACTTCTCTTTTAAGGAGCAGCTCTTGAAACAGCAACAGCAATGGCAACAGCAGCAGCAACAGCAACACAACCAGGTTGCCCAAAGTCAGCCCAAACCCCAAGCCCTAGCCCCTCAAGGCTCCTCCCCAGGAGCCCCCACCCATCCTGGCCCAAAACTGGCCTCCCTTTTTTCACATAACTCGCTAGGCCACCCACCTCCTTTGCCTGTGAATTTTGACCCCCGCTGGATGATGATGGTGCCTTATATGGATCCCCGAATTATGCAGAATCACCCTCCGGTGGACTACTACCCTCTGAGCATGCATCCCTCAGGTTAGTATTTGTGCCAAAAAGCTGACAGACTACACTTCTGCATCAATCAAGACTACAGATTTTTAAGCAAGTCTGCTTATTACAGTACTGACTAAACTACAGTGGAGGGTGTATAGCTACTGCAAAATGTGGTTTCCTCTGTGAAACAGTGGATTGTACAGTGATAGGGATCTACATGGCTACTATTTCCATTACTCTATACACCACCCATAGCAGATGTAATATAGTGTTCAGTCTGAATCATCTTGCTGTTCATTGTTGATATTTCAGTTTGCTGGTAGATTAATGTTCTGATATCTGTGTGTGTTATATTTTATATTAAGTCTTGGATAAGTGTAAAGCCTGTTACTGTAGTGTTTTGTGCTGACTCATTTTCTCTCAGGTCTTATGGGCCGTGAGCGCTCCAATTCAGATGGCTCAGGTTCAGAGCCATTCAACCAGCAGCAGTACCCTAGACCATCTCATCCTCCCCAAGGGACTCCCTCCATTGATCTGAAGCTGGCGTGGGAACCAGACATCTTTGCAGGGGGCAGGGATGGCTCAGGCGGGCTGCAAGCAGGGGAAAGTGGCAAAGGCCAAAGGTGAGAAGGGGAATATGATCTGGGTGTCCTGGAGGGAGTGGAAAGCGGGTTAATGGAAGTTCTTAGGGAGGTGAAGATCCAGCAGTGGAGCCTGATACACTAATGAGCCTCTCACAATAAATACAGAGACACACAGAGATGAAAAAATTGATCCGTAAGAAAATTTATTAGCAACCAAGATGTAAATGACAGGGATTTAACTGACAGTAGTCAAAGCTGTTGAGTCAGTGTATTTATGTGATTTTTATCCACCCCTGAACCAGGAGCAGTGCTTCGCCAGTGCCTATGCAAGATGGAGGACCAGGTTCTGTACCACAGGCAGTGGAGTCATTGGCTTCATTCATTGCACCCAACTCTTCTCCCTCAAGCTCTTGTAACCAAACACCTGGATCTGTTGTGAGCCAAGGTGGAGGAATAAGTGGGGGTGGCAGTCAGTACCCCCATCATCAACAGTCCCTCTTGGGGGTTACGGATAACTATAGCAGTTTCTCTGACTGGGGAACCAGGAGAGGCTCCCATGAGCAGCAGAGGGGTTGCAGTGGTGGATATTCACATAGCTGCTGCCAGCAGGATGAGGGCCCTCCAGCAAGGACACTTTGGGGAGCCCCCCACCCCCACTATGAACACACATGCCGTCCCAACCATTCTCCTGTAGATAGTATGCCCCAGTCAGACTACCACCAGCCCCGTTGTCCTCATCCCTCTCCTTTCCCGTTCAAGTTTTACAAAAGGGAAAATGGAAGAGAGGGAGACAGGTTAGGCAAGATGAAGAAAGATGACTCTTCAAAATCTCTCCACCAGCCCTGCCTGTCTTCCTCCTGCTCCTCATCCTCCTGTTCCTCTTCCTCTGCTCGAGATGACAATGGTGTCAAGCCATTTCTGCATCATCTGCCTCCCCCTCGTAGCGCGGGAGCTGGAGTGGGAAACAACAGAAAGTCAGACAAAGTAGGCATCCCCCCTGCTCTTTGTTCCCAATCCCTGTTCATGCCTCCTTCCCAGCACCTTCCTCAGCAGCAGCTGCAGCACCATCCGAGACCAATCCAACGTGGGTATGGACACAAGACCCAGACTCAGTGGGGGCCAAGACCTGGGCGCAGTGGCATGAGTGGTACTTCTATCCATAACAGGAAGTCAAGTGCAGTAGTGAGCAGTACTGCAGAGGAGTCAGCTAGTCTTCAGACAGAGCACAAACCATCCACGCTGCCTGAAGGCGGGAACGCTAACAAGAGAGTGGGGCCTATAAAGAGACCTGTGCTGAAGGAAACGAGACGAGAGGGGGGGAAGGAAGAAGGAAGAGAACAGACAGCTGGAGGCTTAGGGAGGGACACAAAGCAGGAAAGCAAGCTGATGCCAGCTAAGCAAGATGCCCCGAGTTGTCAGATTTCCATTGTACCCTCCAGCAAAGAGGGCACACCACAGTTAGTTAAACCAAGAAATGGTGGGAAGGAAGGGATGGGAACTGAGCTGGGTAATGGACCCAAACAGGGGGATTCCCCCTCTCTGCCCTCAGGGTACTCTGCTCCCACGTCCCGATGGAAAGTGGAGAACTGTCATGAAAGAGTAGGTAGTGGCTCGTACCAGCTCCCAGCTCCCCTGAAAGGCAGCAGAGGCAGAGTTGGCGAGTTCTACGGGAGAGGACGGAGCTACAGGGCCAACTACACAGGGAGCAGAATGGGTAGCAGTAGACATGGAAGAGCAGGAGGATGGATCAGTAAGGACTACAGATTGACAAGCAGTGGTTACCACCGCTCCAGGAATCAAAGCAGCAGTACCCAGGATTCCACACACTGTAATGTGGAGGCTGCTGTTGGGAGTATGAGAACTGGACAGAGAGGCTCACAGCTGAATCCTGGGCGTGCCAGGAATCGCAGCGAGACCAGGAGCGAGGGGTCAGAGTATGAGGAAATGTCAAAAAGGAGGCGACAGAGGGGGTCAGAAACGGGCAGCGACAGTGCAGCCAGTGACCTTGGCCATTCTGACAAGGAGGACAGGAAACAACAGACAAAGAATGGGCATAGTACTATTAGTAATCCCACATCTGCCACCGTTGCAAACTGTGCTGCCAACACTCAGTCTCGAGCTCCCCAGACACGCATATTTACTCCGAGGGGGGTGCCGTCAAGGCGGGGCAGAGGAGGCGGAGCAGGAGGGAGCATCTACAGAAGCGGTGGAATGTCTAATAGTCATCGTGCTGAATCCAGTTTCACCGCTCACAGCTGGGCTTCGAAATCATTCTGTTCTGTCCGCAAACATCAAACTCAGTCACAGTCCTCCCCTCATAAAGATGAAGAGCATCGAGGTGAGGAGCATAAGGACAAGGCGGTAGATTCATGCCATTCCCAGAATCAGAATCTAAGCACCCCTCTAGAATCAACCCCTGCCATCCTCACATGTGCTCTTCAGATCTCTCTTGAAAATGGTAATATAGGAGATGAGCACTCCTCAGCTAATCCTCATGATAATTCCACCTCTCTTCCTCTACCTCACCCTGTACTGGATGTTCATGGTTTTCCCTCCCGCGGCTTTGATAATCCACCCCGACGTCACCGGAATTACCGCATCCTACACCAACAAGACAAGCCCCCCCGATTCCGCAGGCTTAAGCAAGAACGAGAGAATGCAGCTCGAGTCAATGGCAGCAGTGGTACAATAGAAGTAGGGGGGCAACAGCAGCAACAGCTCACTGCACCCTCCCAGAATTCTTTGCAAGAAATAGATGGCTCTTCCATCACCACTAACACAGCCACTAGTCCCAATATAATCCATAGTACAGTGGGCAGTTCCTATGACAACAATGAAAATAATCAGTTGGGTTGTATGAAAACAAATTCGTATAGCCACAGCCACCACTACACCCTAACTGAATGCTCTGAGCACCAGTGCAGCCACAGTCAAAAGGCAGGATCTAAAGAGGTGATTTACACCAAATCACTGGACATCACCAGCTGTAATTCAGACCAGGCCAATGAGGAATGGGAAACGGCCTCAGAGAGCAGTGACTTTGCAGAGTACCGCAAGGGAGGTGGAGGAGGGAAGTCTTGCTCCGCACACATCCCCCACTCTGATGGGAGAGGGAGTGGAGGTGGGAGGCGAGAGATGACAGAAAATGAATCTACAGTGTACAAGAGGAGCTTTTCCAGCCAGCGACCTGGCATGGAACGACAGAACAGACGAGTAAATACTGGTGGAGGGGAAGGAGAAGGGAGGGCCCTCCGAGGCACACCAGGTGGGGGTGGAGTAGCACCCAGCAATCGAGGCAGTAACCTCGGTGACAAGCGTGGCAGCTGGCCATCCCCCAAACTTAGAAAGTAATATAAAGAAACTAAAACTGAGCTGAGATTAACTGAAAATGTTAAAACTCATAACCTGTCTGTCCTATTTACCCAAACCCTTTCTTTGTCTGCTCCCATACCTTTATGTATTAGTCCAGTATTGCTCATTGTGTAGATCAGGAGGCCGCATATGTGGTGACTTTCTATCTTGATCACTCTAATCTTCTATCTCATGCCCTCTTTCAGCAGTTAAAACTGCCCCCTTTGCATGTACCTCTCTTTGTTAATTTGTTCTTTACCATCATCTGTTTGAAAAATACCATCAAGTACAAAACAATGAATAGATACACACTGAAGTACTTTATTTCTGTTGCAGTGTGTCGGGGGCACCCACACAGAAGGGTCTTAATGCAGATGCTTATTTTAAAAGATTGTGTTTATATTTCTGTGTATATTTGAGCCTGTTGGTATTCAGTCGGACACCTCCCACTTCTGCAGATTTTGATTTGGTTGGTTTGCTTGTTTTAATGAGGAGAGATAGGAGATTGTCTACTTTTTTGCCACTGTGTGTCCATATTATGTGTCCATATGCAGTCCAGCATCTGTCCCTTACTAATGAGTTAGGGCTGTTTAAGATAATGTCTGCATTTTTTGGGTTTTATATAGAAATTCTTATGCTGCTAGTTCAGAATTACAGCATGTATTGTTCACCAGATTTCTTTGTTGTCAGTGGTTGTCCTTGGTTAATTCTAATGTCATTGCCTGACAGTACTGTTTCTACATGCAGTAGTTTGACTAGAGTAGACCAGTCTACTAAGAAGCACTCCTCCAGTGTTCAGAACTGTTTTTTTTATTGCCTTTGTAAGGTGTGTTGTATTTTTGAAGTAAGTTTGCTTTCTGCAGTGTTTCAAATTCTGCTCTTGAAGAGCCAAAATTTGTTTGGTTGAGCACTGTACTATCATGTACTCATTGTAAGTTACTATTAGTGTAGTTTGTTATACTTGAACGACTGCATTGTACAATAGTCATTGATGTGTCTTACACTTCCAAAAGTGGCAAGTTATAGAAACCTCAGCTCTTTGTGAGTGCTTTATAAAGCTGATATTTATAGCTATATTTAAGGATATTTCAGTTCAAAACAGAATTAGATAAGTTTTATGATATGCAAGTACTTACATGTAAGATTCCACATTCTTATATGCATTCTGTACACATCAAACCCACACCCCCAGTCTGTGTGTTTTAAGCCAGCCTCACTAATGGGGGCTTTGGGGAAACCGAAAAAGTCTTTTTGCTCAGGTCTCTGATCTGACACCCAAAAATCATGTAGAACAAGCTTTGTATGAGAGTGACAAGGTACAGTTTGTGCAAGATAAAGTTTGCAGGTTTTAAACACAGAGTGAAAAACTAGGTGATTTTATACATATGATGAAACATGTCAACATTTTTTTCTGGGCTTCCCCTTTGAAACCATTACCTAACCATAACCATAACTGTGACTGAAAACTACACTACTGTGTTATGTAGTACAGTATCATGTCTTCTGTTCACAACCCTTTTTAAGTGGGCCTTGTAAGTCTAAGTCATAAAGAAAAAGTCAATGTAACCAAATATGACTAGAGATATTTAAGTTACAGGAAGTCAGAAAAATGTATGTGACAGACGCCACCCACAGACAAACATAAAAGTACATTTCACTCATAAATAAAATGGAACATGGCAACACCATGTTTAAAAAAGTACAAGCATATTTTACAGGTTTTACATATTTTTCACTGCTGTATGTTGGGGTGTGTTTTCTAGAAAAGATAGAAGTTGGAAAATTGCTTATTTGAAGTGTTTGTGTGTGCATGCAAAATTGCAGATGTGCATTTGTGAGTGTTTGTGTTGGGGTTGGAAACAAATTTATTCTTATTCTCCCTAGCTTTAAATATTCGTTTAAAGAATATATGACGGGAATGACAGAAACAGTTCTTTTACATACATGCATTCGCATGGGTTTATATGTATATGCATCCAAATGTACAACAGATTCAGCTACAGGGATTAATCATTAACGAATGTTACACATCTCAGTTCTGATAAGGAAATTGTAGTGAATTCATAATTTTGTTTTTACATTTACAATTCATAAAAATGAATAGATTCACAACTGCAACTTGTATGGTTTTATTTCTGTAATGCTGATGCACAGAATTACCCTCTTATATGTAGGAACACACCAAACACCATTCACCATCTTCACTCGAATGTATCCCTTCAGTTTGATATCACAGTTTTGTATGCGACCATATTTTTATTTTAGACGCACAAGAAGAGTATATTTTAAACAATGGCAATGTAAAAAAAAGATGTTTACTTTACTACATGATATAAAAGTGGAACCATAATACACACATGTATTTATGTATTCTAGTCTACCCAGTTTACATTCCCACAAACAAATGTTTTATGTACAAGGGGACAGGGAAGTGTCTTATTATAATATAATTATACAGATAAAAAATGTTTTTTTTTTTTAATGGAAATGTTGATTTTCCAAGTTTATTTTGTGGAATGGCTGAAGTTGGTGACTCCATACTGAATAACTTTAAACATCTCATCAGTAGAGGGCAGTAGAGACCACAAATGGACACTGGATTTCACATAAACAGATCTGGTACAACTTGTCTGTTTGGTAGTATGTAAATAGAACAGTTTCTTCTCGTATGTTATATTCCTGAGGTCATGCTGAGCATTGCTTATCAGGGTTCACGTTCAGTCACATGTCGTGACTTGTACAACTTGCTCCATTGAAAACGCACCTTTCAGAACAAAACAATGCTCACATTTATTTTTAGTAAAGTATCTTGCATTTTACATGGCCTGTAGAAATGGATAAATGAGATTTAGCGGAATGGCCGTAGTAGTTTTATGCATAATTAAGTAAACTATTAAGTTTGTTCTGCCAAGCCATTTGTTATATTACATGCGTAAGTCCGGTAGATATGTAGATGTCTGTGAGCTCTGTTAAAGAATAATTACCAAATCTATTCATAGCTAGTTTGTTGACAGGGTCGTTATACCGATATTCCAACCTTGAAGGGTCAGAATTATGTAAACAGCAATATGCGCTAAATTAATGTAGACAGTGAATGGTTTTGACTAGTTTAATTTTCTGTGTCATACATAAATCCACGAAAACTACGAATTGTAGGGAGAGGTAGACACCCCGGGTTCAGAAAGTAAAAGTTCTACCATGTATATCTTCTAGCCATTCACTAAACAAGGTGATTTCACTAATTAGTTCCACTACCTGTCTGAAGAGTTGTTCTAATTAAATTCAGCTGGTGTAGTGCATGGATTGATGGCAGCATGATTGTAGGCAATATCGCATCAGTGACTTTTGAGTTTTACGTTTAAATGTACAAGCCAAAGGTAATATTTAACCATTCGGCTTCCCGTACCCGTGGTCCCAGAGTTTTTACGTCATCATTTTGTCAAAGGAAAGCTAACGTTACTGTGCTGTGGCCGCGTAAAGCCAGAGACTGTTAACGTTAGCTAACAAAGTAAAAATACCGAACTCGTCGTTACAGACCCACTGACGCACAAATAAAGTAAGTAGATCCCCACTTCCTATTTAAACTTGGTCAGTTTATCGCTAACTAACTACGATGATGGGGCAGGAGAGGGTGTCGGTTATCAGATTTTTTGCGGCCTAGGCTAGGGCATATGCTTAGTGAATTTAGCAAGGCAGCTAACTTATGCCGACTTGTGTTGTGCATGTTCAGATAGTATTTCTCGCTGTAAACATTAACTCGTTTATTTTACCTCAAATACTAATTAGCAAACTGGCGCTTTGAGTAAAGGCGTTTTACCATACAGGTAGTTATATTACCTGCTGGGTAACTAGATAAAATGCTACTGCTACTTGTAGCAGTTTAAGGTTAGCTAGCTAGCTAGCTACCTACCTTGGCAATTGCGAAGTAACAAAATACATATCCTCTGTTGGTTTGGCTAGCTAATTATTCGAGTTCCTTCGATAAAAATCAATGTGTGAACTAGTACCTAGCTTGTAAGTTTTTGAGCTGGCTATCGTTAAGTTCTAGTTATCGTAGTTCTATTATCTAACGTTATTAGCGTTACTTGCCTGGAAAGATTCCTTGCTAGGTGACTATATACTATAGGCGTACCTGGCTAGCTACGGTTTAGTTAAGTGTAACCAGTTAACGTAAGGTTTGAGTATGAGTATCGTGTTTAACCCCGTAGCTAGCATAACTCGTTTGCTAGCTTGTCAATATATTTTTGTGTGGTTAGGTATATAGCAACCCAGCTAATTTTATATTGTCGTGGATAATGACGAAATTTTACTATCGTTACCTGGTTTCATCTCTCCTTAGCTTCCTATATAGCGAGATAATTGTTGGAATATAGTTAACTAATCCTCACATTCAGTGTTAAGAGCTAAGGGGTTTTTTAATGGTTGTAGGTACATGGTTAGCCAGAAAAATGGTAAGATGCGGATTTAGTTAACTTGCTATCTTAACTTGCTATTTTAAGCTTTTCCTTAGACTTAGTTTTATAGAGAAATCTTTGCAGATATCTGTGTGTATGTGTGTGGGTGGGTGTAGTTAGATGTGTTCATTTATCCAGACAGCCCTACATAGCCAGTTAGCAACCTTATCTAAGATTTTTTTTTTTTTTGTCTGTAATGTAAAACAGCAGTTTAAATTGTCTGAAGTCTTTAGTTGAACGTCAAGAAAAAGGTTAAGGAGAAAAACTTACCGTGAACAGTACTGTCCTATATGCTTCTTAAAGTTACTTATTAATTTAATTGTACTGAACGGTATATAAATATATTCCTGATCAACCAGCCTTTATGAAACCTAAGTGCCATGTCATGTTTAAATGTACAAAACTAGCTTCTTTTCAGCCAAGACATAATGAGCTTTGTCCTTAACTTGGAGAAAAGACTGTAAACAAATGGTACCTTTTGTAAATTTCTTGTAACAGTTTTTGAATAAAGAACATTTGACCTCCTTTTACATATTCATCTCTATTTTTTAGTGTCTTGTTATCAGATGTTTATTCTCTTTGATTTGATACAGCAGCTGTTTCCACAAGCAGGGGATTGGGTCAACAGTACATTGTGTTTGACTTGCTTAGTAAGACGGCTGACTTCCAGTGAAGCAACAATGCACAGTTCATTGGAAACTAATTTTAGCTTCCCAAACATAACTAGATACATTAGCATAGCGGTTCCTGTCATAATTTCTGTGATGTTTATCTACAAGTTGTCTTGCATTGGTGTGTTGTTCATGTCTTTGCATCTTAGATAGCTTTTCATTTAATGACATGTTGGTAGTTTAAAGCTAGTTCTCTGCTGTACTGAGTAAATGTACAGAGTTTCATTGTAAATGATGTTGTGTTATATAGTGTACATTCAAATTGTTCGTGGGCTTCAGAAGTACGCTGTTGACATATTAGGAAGAGAGCAGTTTGATTATGTGGAACTGACAAAGATTTAGGCTAATACATTAGAAAACAACTGATTAATCTGCGTTCAAGTTTTTTCCCCCCTTGCAGGTTTCCTTGAAAGTAGTCTGAGTATAATAACCAAGAACACTGTAGCATGTCAACAGCAGTACAGTTGTGTTTGTGTATGTGTGTGGGGTACACAATATGCTCACTGCATGTATGTTTTGTAGAGGGTACCAAGATGAGTAGTTCAGAGGAAGTGTCATGGATCTCCTGGTTCTGCGGACTGAGGGGCAATGAGTTCTTCTGTGAAGTAAGTGTATCTCATAAGAGTATATTTATCTCGCTGTCATCTTAGCACTTAGCCTATATGCTATGTGCTAAGCATTTTTTGAAATGTATGTATTATGTTTTAAGGGGGCTTATGTAAAGCCAAATATATGCATGCCAAGTGATGCGTAAACTAGGAATTCCATCTATCATGGATTATATCTGCATTCATTTTACATTCAAATAGTAATAATTCGCCTATGTTGTTTTATGTGAACCATATAAGTCTTACTTGGCAATTTGCACTCCAATTCATGAGAAGGGTTGATATCAGTCTCACGAGAAAAAGGACAGTTTGTATTTTGACAGAATACTGTCTTCAACAAGATGCATGCTGTGGAAACCTGTTTGGTTATTGTGTCCTTGAGCAGTAGTGTCATATGATCTTACAGTCATGCTCAAAAAGTCTAAAAATAGAAAGCACATAGTGCAACCAGGCTTACTAATGTAAAAAAAACTGTTAGCAGCTGAGTATTTTTAGATTACTCATGTGAAATTTGTATGTTCAGAAAGTTTGAAATTTGCCATTTGCTGCTTAACTGTCTTTCTTACTTTGTTATACTGTGTCTGCAGTATGGAACAGATATGTTTATTCATTGACAGCTGTATTTTCTGTACATTTTTTTCCCTGCAATTGCATGTGTTTTGATCCATGGTTCTAATTGGACAGGAATTACAAACTAGAATTGTAAGGAAATATTTAACATAGCAGAATCATAATGAAAACTGGTACATGCTGAGTCAGCAACACAGTTGTTCAGAGCTTGTATAACTGCAATCATAGATGCATACTAATAATAATTACCATAGTTATTAAATTAGAGAGAGAAAAGGTTAGCTTTGTTTTACTGGGTGAGTTTGCTAATGATAGATCATTTACAAATTGACCATTTACAGTTTGTGCCATACTTTTTGTTTGAACTTTTTTGAGATTTCATAAAACTTGCTGTTGTCATGATACTTGATATAACAAACCCCCAGGTGTCACCAAAACACCCATTTTTATTCAGTTACTCTGCATATGAGACCATTGCATGACTGGTCTTTGGACTTGTGACTCTTTTCTCCTCTCAGGTGGATGAAGACTACATTCAGGATAAGTTTAACTTGACGGGGCTGAATGAGCAGGTGCCCCATTATCGGCAGGCTCTGGACATGATCCTGGACCTAGAACCCGGTCAGTATAGTGCTGCAGGTGCTCTCACTAGCAGGACTACTTTATCCTTTAACAAGGTGCTTCACCTTAATACCAGTGAACACAGACAACTGTATACATAACATCCGATTTATAGAGCCTTAAAGAGTAATTGAATATGCATGTGTCTGCCATTTCCGGTGTAAGGGTAGTAGATGACATAAAATCATTTTACATAAGTGTGTATAGGATGAAAAAAAAATTCTCCCCTAAAAAATCTTTTACTTTACTTTGGCCTTTCTCTGTATTGACAGAGTGATGTGTGTGTGTGTGTGTGTGTATATACAATACATGCATACACACATGTACTTACACGTGTATGCATGGATGAGTATTTATGATTGTGTTATAGACATTTGTACTCTGAATGAAAACCCCTGCCTTTTTTTTGTAAAGTGTCACTGGGGGGCTTTTCAACTATGAGCACTATAGCTTGGTTTACAATGCTAAGACACCCCGTTTTCTCTCTGTCTCAGACGAGGAGCTGGAGGATAACCCAAATCAGAGTGACCTGATTGAACAGGCAGCAGAGATGCTGTATGGGCTGATCCACGCACGCTACATTCTCACAAACCGAGGCATCGCTCAGATGGTAGGCCCCAACCTGCCCCTCTGACTCTTTCCTCCTCCTCGCAGTGCCTCTGATTCTAAACTTTCAGTGATGTTGCTTTTGTGTTTCTACTTCCTAAAATCAGGTTTTGTTGATCCCACAGCCTTAGTACTGTGGTAAAATATGTTTTGAAATAGCAGTTTTTCTCCACAGTATTAATGGAAGTGCTGTTGGTCTGTCTGTATATATGTGTATAGTTTTGGCCATTTCCTCTTTTGTCTTTTCAGTTAGAGAAGTACCAGCAGGGAGATTTTGGATACTGTCCTCGAGTTTACTGTGAGAACCAGCCCATGCTGCCCATCGGTGAGTATGACACCTGTCTGTCTGTCACTGTGCCATTGTCCCTGCCTGGTCCAATTAGTGCACTGTCATTAAAGTGCCACCATTTCCTCTCAGATAGGAGCATATGTCATCAAAATAATGATTCTTTGTCTGTGCAAAGAGAACATATCGAAAATCCTGTATCCCAAAAAAAGCTGTACGCTTCCACTGACTTACTGAGTAATGCCATTTACAGTGGCAGACTGCTAACATTTTTTTCTTCCATAAACAAAATTGATGCTTCTGACTGACCACTTTGATATTCAAATGGAATTTCCATGACCAATTCCTCAGTTTGTGTATGAAATCTATATGTAGAAGAAGCATGTTCACTCTGATATGATTATGATAACAGTAAGCCATTGTGCCTTTTCTGAAGACTGTTTGTGGAGCAACTATAGGCATTGTCTGCATCTTCAAATAAAAATGTCAGTGACATGTACAAGTATCACCATTAACTATCAGCTCTGGACACACTGATAAACATTGACATGAACTACTCAACCAGCTAAAGAATAGGTGGACCATTACTTCCACAGTCAGCTCTATGTGTGTGCTAAGTTCTAATGTTAACTCCTGCCTCTCCTTCAGGGCTGTCAGATATCCCAGGAGAAGCCATGGTGAAGCTGTATTGTCCCAAGTGCATGGATGTCTACACACCCAAGTCCTCCCGGCACCACCACACTGACGGGGCTTACTTCGGCACGGGCTTCCCTCACATGCTCTTCATGGTGCACCCTGAGTATCGGCCTAAACGGCCCGCCAACCAGTTTGTTCCCAGGTAGTTATGGTGTTTGTCAAATAGTGCGAGAACCAGACAAATGCAGTGTGCATAGGGACAAAGGCTGACTCATTGACCCCTGAGCCATTGTAGAAAATTTGAGGGAACATTTGAGGGCTTTATTTGGAAATGTCCTCAACTAAAACTGCCCTTCTAAACTGTCATTTATGATGAGAGTAAGGATGCTGACTGAGTAGCTCCTTATTGTTGATATTCTTGGAATTTGAACATCATGGGCTTGACTGGCCACCCTGTCACCCAGAAAGGCATTTTACAGTGACTGCACTGTGTCTGCTTTCAATGGACAGAAATATTACATGACAGTCTATCTATACAGTATCACTGAAACAAATCAGAATGGAATTTATTTGGACTAATAGCACTGTTCACCCTCTGGAGTTAACCTTAACATTTAATTAAAGAAGTGATGATATGGATAAATTGTTTGAATCGTAAAGTCCACATAACATAAAAATACTTTCTCATTTTGCCTGTGCATGTAGTAATTACTGGCTTATTGATTTTAAACAATATCGTCATTTCAAATTCCAGTGTCCATGCTGTGTTGCTGTGTGCTCATGTTCGCTCCTCTCTAATTAACTTCCTCTCTCTTTTCCTGAAGGCTCTATGGTTTCAAGATCCACCCAATGGCCTATCAGCTCCAGCTGCAGGCAGCCTCCAGCTTCAAAAGCCCTGTCAAGGCAATTCGCTAAAGCCTTCATTAGGAGGGATTTGGGGAGGGGTGGGCAAGTACTGAGCTATATATTGATACCTACTTAAATGGAGGAGATCAGACTATATGACTTGTAGTAGACTGAGAAAGTCATGTACAGAAATGAATGCACACAGACAGACACACACCAAGCAATTCCTTTTTTGTTTTAATTAAATAGAATCACCTGCGTGTAAGGCAATGACACAGAAACAGCATGGTGTAGCGATTGAAGCCTGTTACACACTGTACATTAGTTAGCATATTTATTAATGGTGACTTCAATGTCTTTCCTGAACGCTTGAGAATCAATCCACTAGTTCAGTCTGCTTTTTTTAAGTTTTACCTGCCATTGAGGGAAAATTTGAAACAGCTGTAGTTTCAGAAGGCAAGCAGGTAGGTAAGCATGCATTATTTAGTTTATTTAGCAGGAAGTTTGAAATGCCAACTAAGAGAAACTCTTTATAGTATGTATAAGAACAAAAGCACAGCTTAGGCTCAGTTGTGCACTGGACAAGAGAGTAGAACATGTTTTTGGTGCAAACCTCTCCTGCTGCCTTTGGAGTAAGCATTGTGCAGATCTTACTGAAAGACAGTCTTGTTTTAGTAAGTGTCATGTGCTGTATATGACTTCAATTATACTCTACTGTGTCTGTGCCTCCCCAGCAGAAAGTTGTCCCTGTACACAGTTACACATCCAAGTGTGTCACTAGTGTACTGCTTTTTCTAGTTGGGTTATTGATGTAATATATATATCAAGAGGAAATCAGTTTTGGGTTATCTTTCTTTTAATGCATTGTAGGTTCATAGTTCAAGTGTAACATGTAAATCTGTGTAATATTTTTCCCCAGTTTGGAGTGTAGACTGCTATGTAAGGTTTCATTTTGTTGTCACTGATACATTAGTATATTGTTTGTTTTTCCCCAAGTGTGTAAGTGCAACCAGGATTCAGAATACACAATAAAGTTTTTCATTTCTTACAATTGTTTTGGTTTCCTGCTTTTCATTTACAGTGTTTCTTTTTCCTGTTTTTTTCTTCAATTCAATTTTTTTCTCATTCACTCACTCACTCCCTCATTTACTCTACTTCTGTGCCTTTTTCTGTATTTGCCAAGTATGTCTGCACTGTCGGTAGGGTCAAAGTTCAGAGAAGGGGACACTGCCTGGTGCAGTTGCGAAATATTATACATGTTAATTTTTGGCTAGTGAGCGAAAATCCAGTTGTGTAAAATTGAATTGCAAGCTATAAAATAATGAATATAACATGTTATGATATCAATTGTGTCATATGTAACATAATAAGGGAAGCTCATCTTGCAATGCGTTACTGCTTTGGGCAGTGTGCCCATGGCTTTAGAGGTAGTGATGAGCATTCTCTAGGTATTACTAACATTAGCTGTTATGTATATAACTGCTCATTATATAGATGTTTGATTTTTTAAGCAGCAACTTACTATGTAATTGGTGTTTGATAATGTTTTTGATGATACTGTGCTTTTCAAACATTTGTTATAGATAACACTGTGAACATCAATATATTTTGTGACAAAACCATAATTGTACAACTGAGCATACTCAAACATATGTAAAAATGTGAAGAATTGCTGTTGCACCAGAGTGCATGGAAAAATAATATCACAACATTTGTGTGTTACAGCATAATGAGCTTATTCACAGAGCCACATTAATTCAATATCAGTATGAATTTACATTCTACAAATGGCTTGGGAGATTTGGTTTGCTTTCATGCATGGTATGGGTGATGGAATCTTCATGAAGTTAAACGTGGTTGTATCCATATAATAGTGGACTTGTGTGTGTGTGTGTGTGTGTGTGTATAACTTTGGTGGTTATTATTCTATATTATGAATGCTCAGTGCGATGAATCTCTGAGCCATAAAACACTTCCCTGTGTTCAACAAATATTTCAACTGCATTATTTTCCCTACTGAAGAGGCCCGGGAGGAGAGTTTTCATACAGTTGTATTCTGTATCCATGTGCTGTGAAGTTCTGTTGAAAATGTACATGCACTGTCCTCCAGGCTCACTGTCACTGGTTCACGCAGACTTTTATGTTAAATTGCTGCTGCCCCAGTTTCTGCATTGCTACATTATTCCTTTTTGTTTTTTCTGAGTTGTTGCACACTGCACAGTCAGGCCCTACCTTCTTCCTTGTCCCACAATTCCCAGAAGAAAAAAGATAACATTCTGCTAAGCTCGTCACCTTCCCTAGCGTTGACTTTAATAAATGGTCCTATATGACCCTCTTGCTTTATCTCTCCTTACCTTCCACGCACACAAATATTTTCTCTTGCGTCATACTGTACATACATGCGTATTTGCATAGGTGTTTCTGCTTTTGATAAGAGAGGAGTGTTAACAAAAGAATGCTGAACCTAGTTGTAGTAGCAAAATGCAGTATTAAAATGGAGAACATTAGACCTGTGATGTTTAGTTTAAACCAGTAGTGCAGGGAAGCCACAGACAAGGATGTTAGAGGTAAAATGCTGGTTTCCTTAAACATGCTCTCAAAGGCAAACAAGCCCTGGTAAACATGCACTAATGGTGTTATAGTGAACAAATTCACATTCACAAAACAAAACAAAACAAAAATTACATTAACATTAGTATCACAAATAGTTTGTGAAATCCATGCTTGGTCTATTGGTTTCATTCACAGAGGCGTTTCGTCTGATCAGACTAATACAGGCCTCATTGCTAAGGAGGAAGAGCAATACTGAACACAGCAGCTGTACTCTTGGTGGTGAAGCTTTAAATTTTGTATTCCTTGTGATCAGCCAGAAAACAGCACCCAAAAACATTCCTCTCACAAACAATACAGGGAAGCATGCTAAGGACTAAAGGAAAAAAAGAGGATAAGGAAGGCAGGCCAAAATGGCCAATGTATATGTACAGGTGATACACTGTGATGGTGCATAAATAAATGCTTATAAGGACTTTCAGCAGGAAATAACTCAACTCTCATTAATGTTTTGGTACAGGCTATTTTTGCTGCCAACACAAAACTTGGCAGATTGGAAAATACTTTGGGAAATAAACCTGGGGACATCTGAACCCAACTTGCTTCCTGTTTCCTTTTAAGATTGCACACGTTATGTCTAGTGTGCTATGGAAACACAGCATAGCTTGCTTGACAAATCCAGTACACACTACATGCCAACACAATCATTTTGACTTGACTTGAATCAGAGAGGACTATGCTCTGTATCTGAGTAGAGAAAGGAAGGAGGTGGAAGTAGAAAGCAAAAGTTTGGGAGAGAGAGAAAGAGGGAGGTGGTGACTCTTGCATCATGGAAGACAGGCTGTGTGATGATGCTGTCATGTTTAAGGCCATTGTGGAGGGCGGCCTACATGACTCTCACCCACACTTCACGCAAAGCACGCATATACTCTGTCCTATGGTCAGCTGAAAAGAAACCATGCCTCCTACACTGAAGCCTCCACAGATTCCGTGAATAGTCATAGGTAACAGTCTATATCACAGCAACACATGAGAACCCATTCTGGATCATGGTTTTGGTGATGGTTGTCAGCACCACCAGTTCATTTGCTCACAGTTCCATGAAGTTCCAAATTAAATGGGAACGCCAACTGAAGTAGGCTTGCCTCCAGTTTCTCAGATCCTGTTCCTTGTCCAAACTGTTTTGCTAATTGCTGTGGCTAATGGGCGTGGTGTTGAGTATTTGCTCACAGGCACCTGTATTTCCGTTATCTCACATTAGAGGATAGAGGTGACGTTGGGTTGGGGGGGAGTAATATAAATACTCGTTATTCACATTAGTCCAAACAATTAGAGAAGTTTGACTCATTGAACTGAAAGTTTGTGACATAACTAGCTTTCTACAAATATGAACAAAATAATTTTTGGCATTGCTGCTGTTACGGTGGCCTTTGTAGTTGGTAAGTGAATTGTTTCTTAACTTCTTTTGTTAATTTTTATCCACTCTAATAGTTGCTAATATAGATCTATCATTTCTACAAATTTATTGTGCCAATTGTTTCCATCAAGCTGAACTCTGAGTTTGAGGTTCATTTACTTTCAACTGGTTACGTATGGGTGAAGGTTGTTGTAAAGGACATCTTTCAGCAGTTGAGGGGCAGGAATTTGTTAAACCATGGTTGGAACTTAAAATGTATGAAGATCAGAAGAATTTGCATTTCTGAAAATGTACCATTTTCTTGGACTTTGCTCTGGAAGAATTTGGGTGTTTAAGAAAATGAAATGGACTACTGACATATGGGAGCTCCTTTTACAAGAATATGATTTTTAATTCTTCCTCTGTAGTTTTTCTATGCATCCATATTCCATAGTTTTATCGCTCTTTGTGGTGTGTATGTGTGGTAGGAAGATAAAGCTAACATACCGTTTCAATTGGCTATACATTCGTAGATATAGTGTATGGGTGTGAATCGAGACTTCAGTTTCTTTGTTGGCTGAATGCTCAACATGGGGCTGGTGGCAAACTTGAGAAAGAGGAATAAAAGGAAACTCATATCTGATATATTAAATTCTCGTAAGTGCATTTCAAACTGCTTGACAGTAAGACATTGCAATGATCAGATTGCTTGCCTTGGCACTGAGTAGCCTGAAGAACTCTGATAAAGAAAATCAAAAAGTAGAAGGAAGGTCTGAATGGAGTTCGTTATGCTATACATTTAAAAGCAGCAATGCTAGGCTCTCATTCTCTCAAATATTGAAATGAAAACTGGTGCCCTCTATTGGTCATTACCCAAAAGGTCACTCAAGGGGGATTACGTAATAAAAAGCATGCAAACAAAACCCTTTCAACAATGTCTCCTCTCTGGCACACTTGCCTCAGTAAAGTCATTGCAGCGTCATTGCAGTAACAATGTTGGGGGTTTCAATGCCAGGAGTTTTTAAAAGGAACCATTTAAGTTTGAGAATAAATTTTATTTTTTGTCTTGTTAGTAACATGTTTTATGTATATGGAATCTCTGTGCATGACACCTGAAGTTGTATTAGAATAATGCCTGTATACTTATTCATGATGCATTTTAACAAATGAATGTTAAATGTTGCACCGGACTGGGTGTGACAGTGCTCAGCGCTAAGAAAACTACCAATGCATACAGTAGTTTGCAAGCAAGAAGATCGTAAAAAAAAATGTCAATAAATGAAAGAAAATTAAAGCAGTGGAATTGTTATCAGAAAAAGATGTTTAAAGAACTGCTTGTGCTGGATTTCTAAGAAAGAATTAATTCATGACATGGTTCTGTGGTACTAAGGAATGACCTAAGGTCATGCAATGCTACACAGTCTCAGTTATCGGTGTTTCTCTGGGTAGTGTTTGCTGGGCAGGGATACACATCCCTGTCATTACTAGTAAAGCTTGTTTTTGTTTGTTCATGGCTGACATGAAAAAACAAGCTTGACTGACGTGCATCTCTGCGTATGCCTGTCAGGGGTGTGTTTGCTACAGAAAGTTAGGACCAGTTCATGGACTGTGCAAAGAAGGTGTAGTTGAAACCTGGCAATTTTCTTTGTGATTAAATGTTACACTTGTCCTGAGGGGGTGGCATAGTTTAACCCTCCAGATTTAAGTTCTTTGTGATGTTTTGATGTTTTCACTATTTCATTTTACTGTCACTTTTGACTGTGTTGGCATTGTTAGCAGTGTATTAAAGTTATAAAAGAACTGTACTGGCCTGAACTCACTACATTGGCAAGAATTGGTCCATAGAACTAAGTGCTGGTGATGCACAACGGATAACTCATATAGGATTATAAAAATTAAATTTAGTTAAACACATCCCTTGAATTTCTCCTCCCTGTGGTGACCTGAATGGCTTCTGTCCTCCAATGAAGCCTCCGAAAGCCACTGTGCAGTATCACTGTACGGAACCATCCTGTCCTGTCCAGATTGTTGCCTTTCTATCACAGTATGATTTGCAAATTCTATGAGGTGTAAACATGATTGTGTTGATGTAATATTCACAGTGACTGTACGGACTGTACTTACCTCTTCTTTGTGGCAGGCCAGGCATTAGAATGCTACCAGTGTGAGCCTGGAAGCTCGGGTATGTGTAACACCACAAAGATCACATGCCAATCTGGAGAGCTGTGCTTCCGTGAAGTTGTGGCATCTGGTAAGACCGGGATTTTGGAAAACGGGAAAGTGTTTATCAATCAATAACCCTCCTTATATCATAGGTATTGAGTAATATGGATACTTATGGGATTATATTGTTACTGAAGCATTTGTAGAACTAAAGCAATTTCAGGATGACTAGAGATGTTTAATCAATATCTCTCATAATATCCCTCTTACCTTTTTTCCTAGAACATGGTACTCACAATGACAAAAAGGGCTGTATGAAAAGAGAGGATTGCCCCAAAGAGGGGATATCTAACAAGACAACCTACGCCAAGAACTACACCTGCTGTGCCACGGACCTGTGCAATATGGCCCCCAGCCTCCCCCATCTGGCCCCCCTGTCCCTCACACTGGCTACACTAACCTCCACACTGGCAGCTTTTGCTCTCCTCTGAATCTCTGGCCTCACTCACTCATTCACTCACATACTCTCTCTCTCTCTGTGCTTCTTCTCTTACATTTCTTCCCACAGTCAGTTACATTGCATTGTTACTTCATCCAGACCACTTTCAACACACATGCCATTATTTGACTTATGTTAGTTTTTTTTTGCCCCCACACCTGTCCACTACGTCACAGAGGGTGAAAACTCCCTGCTCTGTTTCTTGTTATGTCTGTATTACATGAAACTGAAAATTAATAGCAGCGTGAGAATTTGTCAGTTCAAATTTATTGTCATTTTGGGGAGCAGAGAGTTTTGTAACTGCACACCATTTGTCTACCACATACAAATTTCAATGACCTAAAATTCATGCAAATGTTTAGTTTGTTGTAAATGAGTTTTTTCAGCCATTTTAATTTGCTTGTGCAACTCTGACATTGTACCATTGTACGCTACAATGTTAACTGCCATTTTTCAGACAACTGATGTTATTAGGATTCTTGTAGGATCTCAGTTTAAGTTCCATGTTACTGTTGTGAATGTTTTTTAATCTGAAATATTAGTGCAACTGGATGAAAAACTAATGAAAAACTCTGATTGCCATTAGATTTGAATTTTATATGGAGTGACTGATTTTCTGTTCCTCATTCCTTGGGCTTATCTACCATAAAGCAGGCAAAACAGGTTCTCCACCATAAAAAAAATGATTTCATGTTTCCTTCTTCAATTCCAGTCACAAAAACTGTCCCAACCTTTTGCTATGGTCCCTCCCCATCATCAGTATAAAACACACAGTCCACAATCTCTTCTGCATTCTGCTGGAGCTTGATAAATCAGTTGACAGTTTGGTAATCTCAACACCAGTTTCCTTCATCAGCGAAAACTTTTTTGCTACACTATCAGCATGAACAAATTAGTGTGTGGGATCCTCGCAGTGGCTCTGTACTTTGTTGTGGGTAAGTCATCCATTAATGAACCAGACCCATTAAACTCTTGGTATAGTAAATGGTAAATAGCAAATGGTATCCTAGGACACAACAGTGTTATCAAAGCAAAGGTATTATGCTGTTGATTGGACAATGGTTATGTAATTCATGAAGTTAAATCCTTTCAAGGCAAAGTGATTTCAGAAACTTTATTTCTTAAATGTTTCATAAAACTGGATGCCACACGCTTGAGAATTGAACACCTGAATTGAAGACAGAATGGATCAATGTTCTTTCAGTCCAGAAAGAATCCAGTCTTATATGACATGCAGTGTGGTACCCTACTACAACATCTCAGTGTCGTCTCTCTTTACAAGAAGTCCCCTGGTGTTCCGCTACTATTTTAGGTGGTACTGTCTATACTTATGGCACTGTTTGACACGGCTCTGGTCACTCTGTGCATCAAAATAACATAACAGTAGTCCTGTTCTGGCATGTTAACTTTGAAAAGTGCACTGGTTTTCCACAACATACAGCTGACTATAGGGGTAAGTGTATGTTGGAATTTTATACAGACACACACAAAAAAAGCAAACAATTTTAACCATATTCAGGTGATTTGCTTGGGGATTGTTGAAAAGTGGCTCTGAGGAATCTTTAAAACTTCACATGGGTATTTTACACTTTCCCACTATATTGTAAATGTAAAACAAACTAATGACACTGTGAATCAGGTGGATTAGTACTGGCACTGTAGATTAGGTGGACTACTGCTGGTACTGTCAGGAGTCTACTGTGCAAATGGTAATTCCATCATGATGGTGAGTGAATGGTGAAGAAACACAAAAGGAATGTATGTGTTGTTTTTGTTGTATGCAAAGTTGACAAAGAGAACAGGTGACGCATCATGACCAACAAAAAATAAGTGTGTGTCAAGAGTGAAAAGAAAACACCCTCTGCCATAAAAATAACACATGACAACTATGTGTTAAAAAGAGACGAGAGACAAACGAGAAGGTGACTGTATTACCCATGGCTGTATTAATTATTGTTTATGAACATTAAATTGTTGGTTTCTATGACATCCGTCCCTCCTCTCATTTTTTATCCTCTCAGCTGAGTCCTTGACCTGTAACAACTGCAAGGTAGGAATTCTGGGGAAATGCCTGATCTCGACTACAACGACTTGTTCAGCGGCCCAACCCAACTGCTACACTGGAAAAGCAGGTGAGGCTAATGGCACCCTCCTGTCTTACTCCATCATTGTGCCACCAATTTCATGACACAGTCTGGGACCTCTTTGCCCTTTTCTCTGCCAATCAAAGCACAATTAAAGCGGAAGACAGTAGTCTTATCACCTCTGCACGTTTCTCCAAGGGCTCCCAAAGCACAGTGGCGCTAATCCTTCCTTCTTTTCCTATCTCCTCCCTCAGCATTCCCCAACATCACTGACTTCCTGGGCTTCTACACCAAGGGCTGCCTGGACACAGCCTCCTGCAACCAGACCATGAATGGCAGCATCCTGGGGGCGTCCTACACGGTGACCCGTTCTTGCTGCAGCACCGACAACTGCACGCCAGCCAACAGCGCCGGCACCGTCCATCTCTCACTGACCACTGGCGCCATCCTGCTGGCCTCTGTCTGGAATAGCCTGAGGTGCTGAACCATTTGCACAATGCCTTAAGCATATGACAGCCTTTCTATATATAATACATATATTATACAATATTATCTATATATAATACTATATACCACCTTTCTCTTAAGACTAGTTTACATCAAAGCTGATGACTGTCGATGAAGCTGATAACAAAAAGAGCCCTTAACAAGACCTGTGTATAGGTAGTTAGGAATGTTAGGAGGTCATGATGTGATGCTTCTCTTGGCCTGATACTACACTTAGAATCTTGAAGACTAGTCTGGAAACCCTGAGCCAATCTAACACATGATGGAGTGATCCACAAGTTGCAAACAACATGTAGGACAGATGATAAAAAAGAGCAACTGGTGGAGCCTGCCTGAAACCCCTACATGCAACTCCAGAGTTTTACACACCATACCGCAAAATATTATCTGAAACCAATGAAAAGTCGCAGGTAGATCTGACTGTGACTTCCAAGTGTTATGTCACATATTGCAAACTAGCTATCAAAACAGAACTGCGCCACAGTTTGAAGAACAGATTAGTGGCAATTATATACAGATATATATTAGGCATATCAGTGCTCTGGAGTGTTGACTTTGTTCTTCTGAGGCAGACTGAGGACAAGGGCCCATCAGGACTGTGTGTCAACTGTCTGCTTTGATGTATACAAATGTTCCCTGAAATGTGTTCCCTGAAAAAAACAAGGTGTAGGGTACATTGATTTACTGCTCTGATTTCACACAGAGTAAGGTATCATGGTAGGACGCTGACTGCCCTGATTTACTTATTCCTCTATCTTATCTCAAAAACTGTCAACACGGGTTCTCCATCACAAAAATGATCTACAGTTTCGTTCAAGACATTATCTTTACCGTTGGTGCAGTTACACTGGCAGACATACCATGCAGATTCCATTCAGGAGTCATTCGCTTGACGTAAACTGGCGTATTTGTGCTTGTGTGCTTGAGCAATATCTAATGCTCTGTATGTCTGCTTAAGGCATGTGTAATAAAAATAAATCATAACAATAATAATTATGGGTTATCATGTAGGCAAAATGAAAGTAAAGCTGAAGAATGGAAGAATATGATTTTATTGTTTCCCTGTTCTTTGTTCCATCCTGTTCCACCAATAATAAATACTATTCCAACAGTTATCATTTGTGTTTTTGTATTGTTGACCAGATGACATCAACTAGTGCATCAGAATACAAAGTCTCATGGGAGGCAAAGCTTTCCTTGTGACATTGTGACTTTGTGACTTTGCTTTGTTGGTAGTTTAACTGCGTATGTTGAAGACGATATAACAAACAACTAAAAACAAACTGCAAAACTCACAAAAAATCAGTTGTACAACACTATGGGAGGATTCAGTGGTACAAGAGACATAGGAATTTGTGTACCAGCACTTCATGCAACTTACCAATTCACCATATCATGGAAATTATGCAGCGTCTGTTTTGAGAATCACAACTGATGTAATGCTTGTTCATATTTTTGGCATTAGGTTATATCTAGTAGCCTAATAGATATTAAGGACATTACGGTAGATTATGTAAATGTGTGCTGAATTGTAACAGTAGCTAAATTTGACAAAGAAATGACCCTGCTTAAGATGTGTCACGTGCATGTCATGTGCATACAATAGCTCAAAGACACAGAAAAACCTGGAGCAGCACCTGGATCATTCAGCATGGACCACTGACCAAATGGAGTATATGAAGCTTGATCAGGCGATGACACTACAGTAACTCTCCAACGCTGGGCAGAAGCTCCTCCTTCATGTAGAGCTGCAGGTCCAGAGAGGGGTCATCCAGTTCTAGGCTGAGGAACCTCTCTACCACCTTCAAACACCTGCAGGGGAGGACAAGAGAGACAGAGAGAGAGAGAGAGAGAGAGAGAGAGAGGGAGAGAGAGAGTGTGTAGGAGAGAGCGATGGGCAGCTCAGTTCACTCCACTATGCACGCTGGCTCAACACCACAGTAGCTGCATAAATACTTCATTGAGAATACACTATCTACACATACTGACTGAGTGGCTATTGACTGAACAGTGTATCTCCTGATCTTTATCTCCCTCTCTCCACCTTTTCCTCTCTCTCCTCTCAGTCTCACCTGTTTGTCTGTTCCTCAGTAGAGAGCTGGTCTACGCGTTTTATCGTCTTGCCCGCTCTGTACAGCTCTGACACCTAAACACACACACACCTGTGTCTGTACACTCCACTTACTCACATCTCTTTCAACAAACAAAGCAAAATTTGCCTACATAATGAACAGAAACCACAACGCGAGCGTGAGGCTGGGGGTCGAGGGGTGGACCGTACCTCCACCCCTCTCTGTACCACAGCCCGGGGGAGACCGGCCAGGGTGGCAATGTTGGCAGCAAAGCTGGACTGGCACACACCCTCTCTCAGCTGGTACAGGAAGACCAGCTCATCGCCATCCACTGCCGTCTCTAGAGTCTGCACAGACCAAAGGCACACACAGAGATGAGCAATACACAAAACACACACACACACACACACACACACACACACACACACACACACACACACACACACACACACAATTGTCACTATATATGCAACTGTATCTCTCTTTCGTAAATGCACTAAAGCACAGAAACACATGTGTGGTTTTGTGGAGGGAAAAAACTGCAAGCAAGGACATTCACATGTATGCATTATATATTCCAAATCTCAAATGGAAGCACTCTGCCTACAAGCTACAGGTTTGCGAAATAATATCTGAAATAATTTGCAAGTACAGTAAACAAAACCAACAATCCTGATACAGTCTTACAGGTTTTTGGAATCGCTGCACTGCAGAGGTAGGAATGATGCACTTCGAACTATGCTGGGGTATCTAGCTAGTTCACCTCGATCTGACAGAAACACACCTCTGTTAAACAGCAAGGTAGCCACTGCTAAAAGCTCACGGCAAATTTTATGCTTGTGAATAATGTGCAACACCTTGAACTAGATATTTTAGCCGGCTGCTAGCTTCCCTTGGTGTAACAGAACATAGGTCCAAGAGGCAATTCCTTTCCTTTAAGTTGTATTTCTGTTCAGACGAAGGCCTGTGCTGAGAGCCGTGTAGCTGGCTTTATTCACTATCAGAACTTTAACTTCCTCCTGTCTGTTCATACCAGCAGAGAGAGCAGAGAAGAGCGGGGCAGAAGGCCAAGCTGCAGCAGGCTGTGGAAGTTAGTAGCCAGGAGGACATGAGGGCACTGAGCTGGAGCCTTCTTTAACCAGTGGCTGAGACAGGAGGCCAGGAGAGACAGGCCGTCCACCTGCAGACAGCACACACACACACAGTGAACACCTGCAACACTTTTCAAAGTCCCTTTCTTCTGTCTCGTGTCTTTATGCCCAGATGCCCCGGCCCCTCTCACTGTGTTGGTCCCTTTGCCAAACTCGTCAATCAGCACCAGTGAATTTCCACTGCTGTTGTTCAGGCAGTGAGCCATCTGAAAGAGGGTAATGGAGAGAAAGACATTCACACCACACGCACCCATTTCCACAGCTTTGCAGATCAACCCACCCAAATCATATCATGTGAGTTACCGGTAACAAACGGAAGGGTTTATCTGCTCAAAACACAGGGGTTCACATTTCATCCACTAGCTCTGACACTGAGCCTAAATATTTGCACTGAATGACTTTAATACAACAAACTAAAACTAATACAAAATCCCCACTGAAAAGTTATTTTAAACCATGTTAAAATCATTATTAATAACCACGTAACTGAAAGCAGTTGTGGGTAAAAAGAAATTGTAGAAGTACAAATGTCAGGAGTGTAGTATGTTACACTGGAGTGTAGGAGGTTACACTAGTCTCTCAAAATAGAGTCTGGGTGGAATAATTCAAAGAGAAGAATCCAGAATACAGTGCTCCTCTGGCGGAGGTGCTTGGTATGCCCTGATCTGAGTGTGGATGACTACAGACAGTGGGTCTCACCTGGTTTAGATCTATCATGAAGGTGCTCAGTCCCACAGACACAGACTCACGACTCTGCATGCGTGTGAAGATACTGTCAATCAAGCCGATTTCTGCCTCCTTTGCTGGCACATCAGAGCCAATCAGAGCCATGAAAACAATCAGACCGACCTACCACAGCCAAACAGAGACCAAGAGCAAATCTGTAAGTCTCTCTAAACCAAACAGCAAATTAAATGATACACATACTTGTAATGTAATGACAAAAAGGGAATTTGCCAGTTTACAGATTTCAACACAAAGTGGGTCACCTAAAGGCTGGCAACAGTAAATAAATAAACAAATCGTTTGAGTGCATGTCAGACACTTTCCCTGCCTGTTTGAGGTAGATGCTCTTGCCGGAGGAGTTGGGCCCAGTCAGAACCTTCACCTTCCCCTCCGCCTCAGAACTGAGCAGTGGGTTGGGCACAAACACAGGGGAACACAGTTCCAGCAGGGGGTGCCTGACAGAGAGAGGAGAGAGAGGCAGACAGTGCCGCACACTGGCTGATTGGACGCTCCCGCACATGGACACACGGAGCTTACCTGGCCTGGGTGAGAGAGAGCCGGCCGTGGGGCGTCATCTTGGGGGAGCAGTAGCCGTGTTCCTGGGAGGCCCGGGCCAGAGCCATCAGACAGTCCAGCTCTGCGCAGAGCCGCAGCACGGCGTACAGGCAGCCGCTGCGCTGCAGCGCGGCGGCCTGGAGCTGGGTCATCACCGCCATCTCCATGTCTGACACAGGGAGAGGCAGAGCCCAAGGGAGGTTTGGACAGGCGAGTTCAGAACTCACCGGATTGTAACTATGGGGTAATTACACACGTTTGCACGCACGCGTGTGCCCACACACACACACGCACACGTACGCACGCACGCACACACAGACACACACACCCTTACCTCTGATGTCACAGTGCAGGTCTCCGAGCATGTCATCCAGCTCTTTGGTTCTCTCGCTGCGGTAGTGCAGACGCTCCTCGGACAGGAACTGAGTCACAGGGAGGTGGGAAGGAAGTGACAGTAGTGGTTAGGGAACTGGGCTTGTAACCAGATGGCTGCAGGTTCAAGCCCAGCACAGACACTGCTGTTGTGCCCTTAAGCAAGGTGTTTCACTATAAACCCAAAGACATGGATAATATGTAAGCTGCCGTTAAATTATCGTTGAGGAGGGTGCCTGATAAATATGTAGTAATTCAGATGTATGCTTTGGTGGAAGTGTGTAATAGGTTGAGACTGAGCCCTGGAAGTATCTAAAAAGTAAGGATTAGTTGCCTCACCATAAAATCAAGGCCCTCAAACTCAAAGTCCTCCTTCTCAATCATCCATGGCAAGCGAGGGACAGACAGCAAGAACCCTATCTGACAGGGGAAAGAGATACAGGAGCTCAAATAGTCAATATACCAATAGGTGATATACTTGCACACTGACAGACAAGACAGGATGACAGAAAAAGGCAGCAATAATCAATCTCCAACCAGGGGAATGTAGATGACACAGCAGGAGCGGATCCGGGGGTCCAGATTCTCCAGCTCCTTGCGAGCCACGTCTGTCAGGAAGTCTGACAGTCCCATCATCCTTCTCTTCTCTGGTGGTGACACCAAAGAAGAAAAAGAGGTGGTAAGAGGAGGTTAAAAAAGCATTTATGCACTTATGGCACAATCAGGAACGGTGTGATACTGTGACTCATTTCTGACTGATCACCTTAACAATATTTGAGTGCTATTTCTGTCTCAGAAATGAATCATTCACTCAGAGCTTCATAAAACTGTGCACGGAACGTTAATCTGCAGCTAAAACACCTTCTGCGTACATGTATTATGGAAAATATTTCAGTATATTTAGGGTTGTGTCATGCCAGTTATTTTCCAGGGTGTTCTGAGAGCGATGTTGTCCATTCACAATTTTACCAATTTCCTACTTAGTAATTACAACTACTAAAGACGTCAAAGCAGCCCACTCCCATGACTGCATGCAGAAGAGAAGAACTATATCTGTTGTAGTTACTGGGCAGTTCACTCACTTTCATCAATGGCTGGATCCACATTGGGTTTGATGGTGAAGCGATTTTCAGCTAAACTGGCTTCAAAGTCGACCTGCACAACAATAAATGGGGCAAACAGATATTTAAACACTGCACACATTACATTAACATAATACAGTAACACAAATCACATGACAACACATGTAGTGTTGGAAATTCTTTCTCTGTGTCCTGTAACCTAATCTGATTACATTATCATATGCTGTCTTTAGATGACTTGTTCTGTTTCAGGTTTAACAACTTTCTATTTTAGCTTATCTTTTCCTTCTTTGAAAGCTCCACTGATGCGGTGTTGTGTGTGGTCTCACCACTTTGCTGATGAGAGAGGCGATGTAGTAGAGATCTTCAGTGAAACCCTCACTGATCTCCTGGAACAGCTGGATAGTCTGGGGCAGAGAGCGTATGGTGTCTCTGATGCACACTGCACTGTACACTGTCTACAGAGAGGAAGCAGGAGAAATGGAAAGTGGTCACTGTGCTATTTATACAGTGCGCATTTGGCATTTTCTAAGGCATGCTTATAGAGACAGATTGTGATAGAAACCACAGCGTTAGTCTCCTATCTACACAACAAAGTTAATAGTTAATATTAATAAACAAAGTTCATACAGTGTATGTGCTCACTGACTGTCCACAACACAGACGAAGGGGTACAGCATAGTGCAGGAATAGTTAACCTCGACCGAACTTCACACGGGACACCCAAAATATGAATTAATAACTAAAACATGCAGTATATATAGTGCACTGTAATGATGGCATTGCAAGAAATAATCAGTCAAGCCTCCACATTTGTTAGACCTGGCTGAGGTAAGTATCACTCTCACTTAAGAATGATGGAATGACAACTTAATAATTTCCAACGTGATCAGGTTTCATTCCAGGGAAAGGGCAAAGATTCAAACAAAGCAGGTAATTGAGTACAGTAGTAGACAATACCGATAAAGAGGAACACTTCACTCACTGCTGGCGGTTACTGTACATTTGAGCTCCTAACCCACTAGTCTGATTCCGCCTAAAGCCGGCCTACCTTGTAGAGACACTGCCAGTCACTGACTTTAGTGTGAGAGAGAGACATCCGGTGCAGAAGGGTCTGTGGAGAGAAAAACCACCATCAAAAGCAAAATGTAATCATTGAAATATGCACCCTTATAGTGAAGTGGATTCCAAGGTAGTTCTCTGCTCTCACTCCCATGAGAAAGGAACTTTCCTTTACCTTCTCTTGTAAAAATTCTGCTGCCTAGACAATTATATATCAAAGTCGAACTGCACTATTCTACGTCAGGACCAGGTTTTGGACAATGTTTATTACCCCTGAGGCCCTAAGGACACCACAGGTTTGAAACAACATTCAACCATAACGGGTCAAGTATTGAATATAAACAGGATCAAACAGTGATCTCAAGCAATGGGATGAATTTCTTCATATAGCTGGCTGTCCAAGTACACAGCCTGTTTTTTTTTTTGTTTTTTTTTTTTTTGGACCTGGAGCTGCCTCTGTCAATCTTGTCTTGAAAACTGTATCTTTATGAAGATCAATCTATACTACATGCTTCAGTGTGTGTGCATATACAGTGCAATGTTCAGTGCTTCAGCCGGGCAAGTGGCACTAGTGTACCGGAATACTCCTGATGTTCCGCAGACAGCCCTGCAGAGTGCTGACAGTGTCAGAGTTCCGTGGGGACGTAAAGAAACGCACTACTTCCTGCCTCCTGCTCAACACACTCAGGTCTCTGGTGGGCCGAAGGAACCACTGACTGAGGGGACAGGGGGGTGAGGGGTGTTCCTCAGTAGTTCATCAATCTTTCATTATTTTCAATTGTGAGAGGGGGAGGGAGAGTGATTAAGGTTTTAGAATAGTGTTTGTGTGGAAACCACATATTTGAATAAGCTATCCATGCTGACACACATATTAGCGATCGGCAATGCTACTGATGCAGCCATTAGCGTGATACAAGCCATGATAAACTAAAGGCTGCTTGGATTAACTTTGTTCATGTGATTATCTGACATTAGAGAAGATTTGTATTACTTGGTTTATAATGCACACTCCTTGACACAATTTTCTTGGCTTACCGGAGCAGTCTGGACCCAAACTTACACCTGCATCGATTTAATATTCCTAAAAATACACAAATAAATATTTATGAAAGGTGTTTATATACAATGACAGTACTTACACCAATGTTGATTAATTTACTGAACGTTTGTTTATATAACTACACTGTATGTACTGTATGCTGCGTGAGGTACAATAGTATGATGTGCACCTCTGTAGTCTGTGGAGATTGTTACACAAAGTTCACATCTTTTTTGTACAGATGGAGCAATCATTTTGTGGATGAACACTAAACACTGAACTATGTGTAAACAAATACTGGCTGAGGTCAGACAAGCTGAGTCATACACGTTGGCGGATTTTAAACCAGTATCACCACTTAAAAAATCTACCTGAACATCAGAAAGGACAAATATCCAAAGGTTTGAAAGGTGTGTGTGTGTGTGTGTGTGTGTGTGTGTGTGTATCTCACCATAAAGACTGAGTCCCTCCTTCTCCCCAGACTGCAGCTTGTACACAGAGGGGTGAGGCTCTGACTTAAAAATCTGGAGCACACTGAGTGGGAGAGAGGTAACAGCCATGTGCTGAAATCACATGCATCATCCACTTGCATACAAAACATGTCTGCCATCATTCCTGAAAATAGATCGAGACGTCCTGTGAAACCTATCTACCCTCAAACACATTCACTTGTAAGTGTCATCACATAATGATAGCTGAGGTCAAGACACCTGAAAATGACTGACCTGTAAGTGTCTTTGTCCACATGCACCACATCTTTCCTGTAAGACATTAAATACAGATCGAATTCAAGCACACACACAGAAACAGAGCACCACGTGACAGACGGACAGAGGAATTAAGAGTTCATCCCACTGAGACAGTACAGGAGAATTAGGTCTCCAACAAATTACTTAAAGAGGCTCAAACAGAGGGATCATTGAAAAAGACATTACAGGGTGTAGATTTGGAACTGCAAAATAGGGACTCCCACACTGCTGTCCTCCAGCTCCACCCCGACTCTTCTCCTGTCCAGGCATTTAAGGAGAGCCCCCACAGACCTCAGCTGAAAGAGAGAGAGAGAGAGAGAGCGAGGAAGTGAGACCATAAGGAAGAGAACAAGGAAGAGAGACAGAGTTCAGACATGTGTGTAAGAGCAAGAGCGAAAAAGAACAAGATCTCTGGTATCATCAGCTGCAATGAACTGGCCAGTGCTGACACAGATGACACATTATGAAGAATCATAAAAAGTATGCCATTTTAAAACAGCTGTAAAGTTAGTTTTAAACTAGAAGTTGCTGGTAGACTACATTGTCTTTATTACTTAAATATACAATGCACTGGAAACAGCAGTTTTAAATATGATTCAGGATGTTTACACTGACTCCCTGTTTGCCAACACTGAGTGGTGTGAGAAAAGGACAGAAAGGGATGGAGGGGGGCGAGCACTGACCATGAGGGTGCAGTCGAAGGGCAGGCAGGAGGAGAGGTACGGGATTCTTTCTTTCTCCGTGATGGAGGAGGGGAGGAAGGGCAGGTGGGCCGAGAGCAGCCTCTGTCTGCTGACCTCTAATCCTGAAGGGTAGAAAGAGGGGATGAAAAAGAGGGGCTAGCTTTACACACACTGGCACATACAGCTTTGTGACGCAGAAATATAAAAACTCTAGACACTCATCAACACAGACTGCTCCTAAAAAGAAATTTCTTGGTCACACTCTTACCAAATTCAGCACTGGGATACAGCACAATCTCTGGCTTGTAGTCTGAGTTTGTACCTGCAATTGCAAAAAATCAAGGCCTGGAGAACAGGGGGTACGATTCAGGTTAGGCACCCTGCCAAAGTGTACAACAGAACATGGGATTCTAGCCCTCTCTTCCTCCCTCTGCTCAGGAGCCTTAGCCATAACCAGCCCCTACATCCCTTCCCCCTTAGGGGTCTCTCTCCTTCTGGACTCACTAAGTGCTTTGGTGAACTGGGCCATGCTGCGCTCCTGCTTGGCACTGGTGATGAACACACTGGGGCAGACCTCCTTCAGCACTGCAAGAGACAGAGAGAGAGAGGAAGTACTGGGGGACTGCATACATTGCTACGCACACTCATATAGAGAAACAAGGGAGAATATAACGAAAATGTATGGCACTGATGTGTGGTGGAGAGTTTACACACCCTTAAAAACTGCAGCACCCCATCATTCAGTATGCAGGTCTATAATACTGAGGACAATCAGTCAGTGAGTCAGTCAGTAAATCTCCCTCCACCTATTACCTCTGTCAAGCAGCTGCAGATCATGGTCATCTACAGTGTCAGGCATGTAGTGCAGGATGTAGTCTCTGCTGTCATAGAAACTGAGGCCCACCTTTCCATGATGCACCAGCACGCTTATGTATACCTAAGATACAGATATGTATCTTCAGCTGACATAACATTAACAACAATGTCAACAGCAGAAATTATACTACAGCAAGGTGTTTTTTTGTGCGTTTCCATATGTTTGTGTGTGCTTGTAACCTGAGATGACTCTTCCTCCTCTTCATCTGTCAGACCAGGTGCCCTGGATCCTGTGTCACTCTGTCTACCTTCACTATGCATTGCCATGTCCTAAACTGCAGCATTCACTGGAAAACACATACTTAAAACTGGCACCATACACACAGCCATTGACAGATAATGTCACCATGATAACATTCAAAGTCATATGTGTCCTATTCTGGAAGATTCCTATATCAGCTACGATCTGTTGAGAAGTAAAGAACTATTCATAATAACAACATTTAAATATACAGTGTTTACACTATGCCATTTTTTAAATTTTATTTTTCATTGCAACTGACACAATATTGAGGCATCACAACATAAACACAATTAAAGTCATTTAAGATGATGTTTACATCTGACCCTCTTCAAAGATCTTAGTCTATACTACTAGCAAGCTAAATGATTTTCTTTAGAAAGAAAAATCACCAGCCGACCATCTTCAAAAAGATAAAAGCTGGCGAATATTTAGCTAGTTAAAGCCTGGCTTAACTTCTAATTAATATCGTACATTAAAGAAGAAGAAGAATTGACTTAGAACATCAGAAATTCAACAACTGAGGTAAAAGATGCCTTGCTACCTACCTAGCTAGCCAGATACTTCAGGTCGTTCTAGGCGAAAGTGTACCGATCTGGACGACACCTTCGCTAAGGCCAGCGAAAATTAAGAAAAGCAAACTACAGCTAATGTATGTTTTATTTCGATGACGATTTCCTCCTACCTTAGTCTGCTAATGGTTTTCTAAACTAGACAAAATCTGCTCAAACAAAGCAAATTGCTACGTATGAGAGAGGGGAGAAAAGTGAACGCAGGAGGTCTCTATGGTGAAAGTTTAGCAAGACTTTCTAGGCCCTGTTTTAGAAACTCGTATTTTCTCTCGCGCAGAGAACCGACAGCGCGATACTGATCTACCTAGCCAGCATAGCAAGCTAATTAGCTATTTGACCTGTATTGTCATCAGACACGTTTTAAATACACAGCTATCTACATCAATAAGTAAATTATTGAGCCATCGTGATTGTTTTTTCTTGTTCTCTTGGTAGATGCATCATATTGTGACGAAAACTCACATGTCATTGTAGTGAACGAGAGATAATCATTTGATTGAAGACATTTTATTGAAGGAAAACAGTTAAAATAGTCTGTTTGAAGATTATGTCATGATAAATACAAAGAAAGAGTGTCACACAAAAGCAATCATGTAATCATGTTTTACACTGAAATCATGTAAAAGGAAGGCTGTGTATATTTGAGCATAGCATTTAGGATGAAAACTGATATGATGCAAATTTACATACATGAATTTACATTACATACTGTGAATTTTTTCACTTTCTGTATATTCATACACAAGGTCTGCCGTGCTGATTGTCAATATGATTAGTTAATACTTTCTTAATATCTTATTACTTAAAATATTAAGCTACAAGCATACAAATTTATAGCATTGACACAGTCAACATGTGATGATGGGCAACAGTATTCCTAAATCATGTACACCAATTTTAACAACACTAGGGTTTCTCTATGAGGAAGTAACCTTGAGAAAGAATTTGGCTTTACATGAAGTATTAAACACTTGTAAATCAGCCGTATAAGGACCTAGCGATGCCTTTGCGTGTGCTTGGTATGTCCAGCTGCACTTTCCTTGGGGTTTACTTTAGAAGAATTACTGATTTCTCCCCCAGGACATTTAAAACTCATTTCAAGTTCCATTTAGAAATGTATGTTAAACAATAAATGTTGTAATAAATGTAAATAACCAATATTTTTCTGAGATTGGCTCTGAGCGCCCTTTAAATCATCATAAAATAACATGTTGTGCGTGCTACCAGAGCACTTACTGACTTGATTAAAATAAGCATAAACTGTTATCATAAGACAGAGAACACATTTACCTCATTTTTTAAGAGAAGTTAGTTCTTTGAAATGTTAAAGTTAGGTGTTTAGATATAAATGCTTCTTTAAACATGGTTAATTACCAAAACACTCTAACTGACAATCTGCTTTGTAGATTTATGGCAAGATATTGACAAAGCCTACCAAATTAGGACTGTCTTGATAAGGGAAATGAGGGCTGACATATTGAATCTAGATGCAATGTTTGTACAATTACATTCCATGTGGGCCTTGTTTTTCTCTCTCAGGCCAATGGTTTTCATAAACCATTAGAGATACTAATTGCACAGGGGAAAAAAATAATAATTTTACACAAAAGCCCAGCTCCTTGTTTGGAGCCTACACCACATGGTGCACAAGTGTTCAGTGTTATCAGGTTACTTGTTTGCAATGTCCGTATTTAGAGCGCTGTGTAAAATTTATTACATGTTCAATAGCCTTCATGTCTGCATACTATTTCTATTACATTTTCTGTCCTTATGCAGTGTATTTCTGTGGGTTGGAGTCTCTTGTGGAGAAGACTAGATTTGAAAGAATCACCACAGTACAACAGAGAACAAGAAGGGAAGACAGAGGAGAGTGCCAGTCCAGTGGAAGGCAGCAGTGGTGGTGGCCCCGTTGCAAAGGTTAGTGTCGCAGCAGTCATTGCTGAAGGTGAAGTTTATGCCCATGGTGTATTTCTCTCCAGTGAGACCGCAGAGGGCGGAGAGAACACAGCTTTTTTCATATAGGACCACACGGAAATCTCCTGCTCAATCGGAAAAAAAGGAGTTACAGTATATACACACTGACAGATCAGAGTTTTTATTTCATTTCACAGTATATTCACGGAGCTTATTGATAAAAGAACCCTGCATTGTGTTCGTTGCTATAGGTGTGACACACGTAAGAAGCAAAAAGGGCTTTCCAAAATCTCAAACTGAATTTTAAAGGTCATTTTTTAGTCATTTGATTTAATGCAAGGAAGTCAGCTGATCTCTTTCTTAGTATGGTGAATTAATGCATCAATAAGAGTTTATTGTTTAAATGTCACTATCATCCCAGCTGTTTGGATTCCAGTTAGAAGGAACAAATGTGACACTGAAAAACCTACATAATCAGTTTCACACAGTAAATGGAAAAACAGATCTTCACAATAAAAATACTAGGAAGACTGGATTCACAGTCCATTTCACATCATAACACTGTATATCAAGAGGGGTTGTATTTATTACTACACACATACTCACTGGTGTCTGCAACCAGCATGGTAATTTGGTGGTAGTCTTGATGCATATATATATCATCCACACAGTACTCTACCATAATTAACTTTTAATCTGATTCTATAAAATTGAGTTTTCACCTTGTCCAGCAAGGTGTGTTCTCACCTCGGGTGCCAACAGCTGTGCTAGAGAGACAGAGGTGGCCTGGAGGGCATTTCTGTGGAAACTTAATGCAGTCCAGTGGAGAGATAGCAGGGAACACACAGGTGTAACAGAACAGTGAGACTGAGGAAAAGAGAGACAGAGAGAGAGGGGGGGGGGGAGAAAGAGAAAGAGAGAGAGATCCATCAAGTATTATACCTGGTGGTAAATTTTACATTCTCCGTACATTTATACATACACTCTACACAGGCAGGAAACAATACAGAATACTTCACTGAGATGGAGGATGATACTTTATACCTGCTGACTTACTACACTTTGGAGTATGTTTGGAATACACTGAGAGAGGGATGAACACCAGTGACATGACTGTAAGCCTTACAGTGTAAGGAGAGGTCATTGGAACGGCAATTTGGGCAGCTTGAAGGTGTGGAGGTTAACACCGTGTGCTTGCCTTGACCAGGGAGATGGGGAAATGATGTGTATAAAATTAATAACTAACATCTAGCTATTCCAGTTACAAACACATATAAACTTGCATTAGCAAGCATTAAACAGCATGAGCATCTTTTTCCATAAAACAAAAAATTGAGTAAGTGGACAGTACCATACTGCCGAAGAACAGCACAACAATCCTACTCCTCAGCTTCGCCCCTCTATTTACTTACCAGCAAAGGGGAGCAGGCAAAGAAAAAGTGCTAAGCAGAGCAGACGGGACATAGTTCTTTCAACACTTCTTCCCTCGTCACTCCAGCGGAATCGTTTTATTTTTTCTGTAATCCACTGAATTTATCAGTACCCTTCGTTTTTTCTCTCTGAGAGTTGTTATTTTTGGTTCCTTATCTCATCTTCAAAATATTAGATTTCCATGGCTTTGTTAGCAGGTCATACCTCACAGTTGATCCTCTGCCTTCTTCTCTCTGTTTATCTTTGCTCATGCAGTCTACTGTCAAAGGGTCTGTCTGTCCTCCCCTCACTCTCTTTGGGACTGCCCTGATGTTGGTCACAGATACCCTTCTCTTTTTCTGTATTATCTGGGCAATCTCGTAATATGTCCCCACCCTAACGTGCCTAATTTGATTTAGGAGGTTAGCGATCTAATGACAGGGGCGAACTCTCTACTGTAATGTGGCTAAATGGAAAATTTGCAGAGGAATTTTCATTTACCGAGGCTAGAAAACGTATCATTCCAATTGAATCTAATTAATAGAATTTACAGAGCCCAATTGAGACATTGATTATCCAGGAGCGTCCGACATGCCAAGGATACACAGACTGAGAAGTACGTCGACTAAGAAGGGTGGCTTGTAGTTTATTCCTGGAACCAAAACCCTTGTGAACTCATGCCTGGCTGAAAGACACAGAGGTAAAGTGTGAGGGATTGAGAGTAGCCTAATGAAATTATCCCTTATTTCTTAATGAAAGACGTAAAGTTGAGAGCAAGGACTGTCAAGTGACCTGTAGTCTTGTGACTCGGGGGAGTGCTTCACAGGGTGGGGGCTTGCTGGCTAGTTGCTAGTTCAACTGCACAGTGACAGCGCTACCAGGAGTGAGGTATCTCTTGTGTATGACAGTTTGTGTATGCACTGCTCTGTTCATTCAGTGTGTGTTTTCTTGCTTTGGAATAAACAAGATGGTCACCCAAGAAATACCTCACATGTGATGAAGACTGAGCTTCCAGCACTGTAAAATGTAACTTTATGACTTGTTTCAGAATACCAAAGTATTCCTACAGTACATTAAAGAAAACTTTAACACTACGTCATTATCCTTATAAGAGAGAAAATGAGTTTTATGGAGACAGGTTGTGAGATTTGTCATTTCTGTCTTGACACAACTGACTGTGCTAAAATCTAAAGATACTGTCTATTATGATGCGATTGGTGGCATTGCTGTCAACCATGGGATAAAAAAAAAAAAAAATTGTTGTTCCTTCTGAAAATTCTTCATTCATCTCTAATGAACAACAGATGGAAATGCTGCTCAGAATTTGCATGATCTTTATTGGGTAAAGAAAGCGATTTGCGCTTCAGAATTTGCAAGTGTGCCCCAAGTTGTGACAGCAATGTGTTGCTTGTATTTATTGTGGTTTTCATAACACACAGGATCTGCCTCTTCATTGTGAAGTAATTAGCTGCAACAACATACATGTTCCTTGTTGCTTAATAGCAAGGTGTTCCACAGACAGAGAAAAAAAATCTGTCAAGAGACTTATATGTTGCATGCATATAACAACAGTACACTGACTACAATGCACATTACTGCCTGTACATTATTCCTTGTTTACACATGACCCACCCTGTTACCCCCACCTGACATTCAAACAAAAGACAGAAGCAAGGTAAAGTTTTTCCAAATTTTATTCAGGGCAGTTTTATAACTTTAACGGTTGGACTTGGCCACTCTTTCCAACTCGTCTTTCTTCTTAATGGCGTAGGAATTGGACGAACCCTGGTGAAAGAAAAAGATCACCATTTAGACAGTGTCACTTTGCAGCCCTAAAAAGGTAGCAGAGCTTCAACCATTATGCTATTGTTTGTGCCATACAAATATTAATGCAGACACTGACACATCACATACATTCTGCATATTCAAAAGCTAGTTTACTTTCAATTAAAATTTTACCAGTACTTCATTCTCACTGTAGAGCAGTAAAAACCTGGAGTTCATAAAATATGGCTGCAGCAAAAATGTTAAGCCTATTAATAGGCATCCATAGGCTATAGTATTGGAAGGCAGCTAAAACAGTGGGTAACTTTGATTACACCAGTCTTTTCAAGCCTCACCTTGGCTGCATTGATGAGCTCATCAGCAAGGCACTCTGCAATGGTCTTAATGTTCCTGAAGGCAGCTTCTCTGGCCCCTGTACACAGCAGCCAAATAGCCTAATACACAGAGAAGAAGAAAGGGGTCAGCATATTGCGAGCAATTACTCACAAGCTGGAGGTCCCCAAGCCCCCAAAACACTGCATTTGAGCCCTGGTGAAGATGACTGTCATGTCATTGCAACTTTAACACTGCTGATGTGCTCTAAAATTCTACATATTCACTATTCTACAAAGATGTACCTTCTACAAAACACCCCGGAGCTAAACGATGGCCAGCACCCAATTTGGAAATCTCTGCAATGAGGATGTGATTAAGCTGAATCAAACAACGAATCCAGCAACAGTGCAGCTCATCGTCACTAGGTGTGTCAGTTTCTGCCTCTCTCCGTCACATGAAACTGTAGCCAATGAATAAGAAGCCTGGAGTAGGTGAGGCTATCAAAACACGAGGACAATGGGGAAAGGAGCATGTTGATCAAGAGTGTACACAGAGCAATGAAAAACACTACTATAGTAGTGGGAGGGAGTGTTCAGACATGACTGCAGCAGAACTGAAAGGAGGGCTTTGGGGTGAGCCTGCAGTCAGTCATACCTGGTTGACTCTACGTAGAGGCGAGACATCCACAGCCTGCCTCCTCACGGTACCAGCACGCCCAATACGGGTGGAGTCCTCACGGGGTCCACTGTTAATGATGGCATTCACCAGAACCTGAAGGGGGTTCTGACAGAGGGGGAGAATGTGGGGTTACCAACTACACTGACAATGTTGAAACTACTTTTAACCAAGGGTCTATTCAATCAAATCTCTTTGATTTTACGATAATCAAATCAAACAGCATCTAGTTTGGTCCAGCCAACATGAGGACCTCTACCATGGAAAGCAGTCTATGAAAGAGGGTAGGGAGGGGTTAAAAGGTCAGGGATCAAGAATATACAAATATTCCAGGACTAATTAACACATCAGAAATATTCTAATTTAACAGAGTAAATATGTGTAGAACCCTGGTAACACAGTGCCAACTGAAACAGGTGTGGGGTTAGAAAATAAAAGTCCCATTATTACCTCTCCTGTGAGCAGGTGAATGATTTCAAAGGCGTGCTTGACTATGCGCACGGTCATCAGCTTCTTGCCGTTGTTGCGACCATGCATCATCATGGAGTTGGTGAGGCGCTCCACGATGGGGCACTGCGCCTTGCGGAAACGCTTGGCAGCATAGCGCCCCCCTGAGTGTGGAAGATACTTGGCGTACTTCTCTTTTACTGCAATGTAGTCCTGGTCGAGAGGGGAGGACAGGAAATCAATTCATTTTACCACAGTGCAGGTGAAATTACACAATTCCTCATTTGCAGATGTAATTATACTGGCTGTTAAGTGCAATAAGCCCAAAAAGCCCTTCACTGGCCAAGCCACACATGGCTGCATTGAAAAATGACCAAAGTTCTATCAACCAAGCCCTTATCTGCCATATACCATGGCAACATGACATAGCTCAATGTGAAGGTTTCAAAGAATCTGATACAAACAGATATTACAATTATATATAAGTATATTTAAACAGTCAGGTTGCATTTAACAGCAACAGATTACCTGCAGAGAGATGTCATTGATCTGGACATCTTCAGTGCTCCACTTCCCAAAGAGTTTGATCTCTGGAGTTTCAGCCACAGCTGGGGCAGCCTCCCAGTCAGTCATCCTGGGAAAAGTGAGGAGTGGGTTCTGCTTTAGTTACAGGAATGCATGCCTGTCACCAATGCCTTCAGCATCGCACAAACCTTTAAGTACATAACAATCTGTCCTGCTGTTACATAATTTTGCATTTTCCTACAATTGGTGCAAAAGACATATACTGCTTGTTGTTATATACATTGATTGTTTATATATTATACTAGCACAGACCATCTCCATAGATCAGAACAACGCAAATATGAACCACTCATGGTTATTCCCACAACAACAAAAAAAAAAAAAAACACTTAATTTACAGGTACATCTTCACCCTAGTGCTGTCCTGAACTCTGCTCATTTTACATGTAATAGATTAGCTTGGTCCGAACTGATTGTGTATTGGTCTACCAACATACAGATTTATACGCTGAAAAGTAGAAGTGGCCAATGAACTGAAATGCTATATAGCTAATGGAGTGACTGTAAACTTTACTGAACTGATGGGTAAGGGGACGTACTGGTGAAGTATAAGCTACACTGGACTACCAGGCCATTAAATGTGCTTATTTTAACTCATGTACTGCGATACTACATGGTGAACACTACTTGGCTATTATTCTTACAGGATACTGCAACGCTACTGTTAGCGTTACTGTACGACACGGTATGCATTGAGAAGAATAAGCCCCTTCGCTTGCAGATAGCAGCCATTCTAAGAGAACTACATCAAGACAGGCTGTCTGGCTAGCCAGGTAGCCATACGCTACATATTACGTCTAACTTAGCTAGCTAGGCAGCTAACACGTTAGTCTTCCTTTAATATCCAATTCGTTTCTCAAATAAATGAAAATAAGATGACCACCACAGGCATTACGAATATAAAAAAACTGTCATAAGAAGGTACCTGAGTCGACATAAAAAGCGGTATAACGATGTTAACGTAAATTTAAAGATTTTTATTCACTCACTCGTGTGTGCAGCTCCACACCACAGACTTTACGGGCGTGAAAAGGCCGCGTCAGAGCGCCTCACATGGACATACTCCTCGCCGGAAATCTCACAACTGCATCCGGCTTCTGGGGTCGCCAGCAGTCAGAGGATGGATGTGTTGTTTTTCTCCTCGAATGCACCAGACACTCGTCTGTGATTGAAGGGTGCGTTTCACATGAGACATTTAAAGTTAACACCGATTATCCATCAGTACATACTCATTTCTAAGAGAAAAATTGTCCCATCGTGACATAATTAAATGATGCTGTAAATAATGAATTTGCGTTGTTATAACATATCTCACCACCTCATTACCTTTCCTGAACAGATGTCTACGTCTAGGGTGCTTGATATAGATGAAGGATCCAGGCGCAATTCCATTCCAGAGAATCGTAACTCCTATTGGTGTTCATTGAAGAGGCAAAACGCACATTTCCTTTGCATTCACGGAAAATGTTCACACATTTAGTGTAAGACTGCAGCGCAGCATAGGATTATGTAAGACTGAGACTTTTGTTCTTTTGTGATGAACAATCCTCGACTCTGGCCTGAGGATTTATATGCAAATTTACCTTCTGTAGTCCAACACTTAAAATTATTATTATTTTTTTGTCTCAGTTTTTATTTACTAACTGAGCAGACACCTTTATCCAAAGGTATTGACTAATGTACATTACTAACATATTATCCATATGTAAAGCTGGAGCTTTTATGAAGCAAATCAGGTGAAGTAGGCCTACCTCATCTATGGGTACAAATGTATGTCCCCACCTGGAAAGTAAACCAGCATACTCATTTCAGCATAGCAGGTTATTGTTTTAATAAAACCTGCAAGTAGTATACCCACAGAAACTATCATGTAGAATGGTGGTGGAGTGAAGCATTTCTCATATTATCATAAAAGATAAATGATGAACAACTTCAACACATATTTGAAGGCCATATTCATGTGGCTGGTTTATTGCAAGGGTGTTTGGTGTGAAAGATCAATCCATTACCCACATATCTACTCATATGGTTTGAAAATTGATGTTTATTCATGTTTGTCTAGCCTCATTCATGTTTAGCCTCCCATGATGAACAGAGAATACATAATCATTTCATTTCTTTTCTTTTTACCATGACTATTGTTGTAACCCTAAACCCATAATTTAAGATTATCCCGCACAAATTTGACCCAATATCATAGCAAAAACATCAAAAGTAATTATTTCCAAGTGAATGACTTCAATCCAAATTTTTCTAAATTCACTCTCCATTATAATACTGCAAACACAAGAAATTCCTGTCAGGTTTAATACAAGAATGGAATCTTCAGTACACATCATTACACACTTAATGAGGAATACGCTGTGTATTACATAGCACAAAAGCACACCATACCAATGACATCAATTATACCTAAACAATTATTGTTTGTAATTTATCTGTCTAACTCTCATTAAACTTGTTATTGAAATTTGAACAAATAACTAATTAACTCAACATTAGTTATTAAAAGATGATGTGGAATGAAAACAACCTTACATTTCGAATCCCCAGGACAAGGATGGGCATAACACATGGTGCTTAATGGAGTCTTTTGTACCACAGCAATGTTGAAGGAAGCATAGGTACTGCTAAGTCAAAACAGAATGTATGCTCCAACCATTAAGCATTTATAAACATACCCTTTACAGATTATCTACTTGATTACCATTATGTATGTCTAACAACATATTATCATTGGTTTTCCTTTTACAATATTTAAATTGGTCCACAGAACTCCAACAATGATTTCAAGCTGCTGCTGATGAAGAAATGTAAAATAATACTAGTAAGCTTGACTAGGGTGAATATTTAGAGCACTGATTCTCAATCCTGCTCCTGGGGCCCCCCTGTTCTGCACGTTTTCCATCTTTCCCTGCTCTACTTACCTGACTGAACTCATCAGTGGCACTTTTGATTAGTTAGTCATTTCAGTCAGGTGTGTTTGGAGCAAAGATAGATAGAAGATATGCAGGACAGGGGGGCTCCAGGAGTAGGATTGAGAAACACTGATTAGAGAATTACCCAAGGAGAACTTTAACATGTGCC